>NW_021145193.1:60046-112523 GCF_900634775.1 Gouania willdenowi
AAAGGCACACAAATAATAAAATAAAATAAAGTCATTTTTAAATGATTACAAAAAAAAACAAATCCGAGTTTAAGGAATTAAAATTCTTCATTACAATCATAGAGATTACAGTTAGATAATGAATTGATGACAAAAACGCATGAAAGACAACACAAATACACAATATCCAAACAAAATACATAAAGGTACAACAAAACAACAAATATAGGACAACAAAAATGACTAAAAATATGACAACTAAATAACACAAAATTGTGGCAAAATGTCATTAAAAACATGCAAAATATGATGCTTTTTTACTTAATAAAATAACAAAAAAAAATTCATACGTCATAACATGTACACGGAAATTGTCATTTCTGATCCAGGTGCAGCAGGTCCAAAAAAAAAAAAAAAAAACATGGCTGACCTGGACAGTATTTACCATAAAGGAAAAACTGTTTGTTTGTGTAATTAAAAATATGATTTTACATAATAGTAATTATTATATTGGTGCAATAAAACTAGTAGGAAATTTCAACAAGGCATTAAAAATGATTCACGTTGTAATAAGGCATTAAAACATGACAAAGGCACACAAATAATAAAAAGTTATTTCAAAATGATTAAACAATAAAAAACTTAAATCCTAGTTTAAGGAATTAAAATTTTTCATTACAATCATAGAGATTACAATTAGATAATGAATTGATGCATTTAGATGCACTTTTCCACAGCATAGTAATTTTTTCTCACCATGACCACTGATAGTGTTGTGGTAGTCGAGACCGGTCTTGGTCTCGTCTCGGAATCTGAAGCATTTTGACTCGGTCTCGTCTCGGACTTGGGCTGCCCGGACTCGGGATTTTCCGTCAAAAGACCGTTTGAGACCAACCTTCCTTAATGTGACTGAGTGACATGTGTGACACATTAATTGTGAATTTATCAGTAGCAGTAGTAGTTTTAATATTTTAGTTAATTTTTTGCAGCACCTTTTTTGTCCAGAATGTTATTTTACTGTCGAACCTTGTCATAATTTTATTTAATTATATATTTTTTTTTAAATTGAAAAAAAAAATGTTTCTGGTCTTGGTCTCAGTCTCGGCTTGTCTCGGTCTTCGTCTTGACTCAGTCTCGGCTCCCGAAAGTCTTGGTCTTGTCTTAGTCTCGGCCCATTCTGGTCTCGGGCAAGTCTTGGTGTCGAATAGTGTGGTCTTGAACACAACACTAACCACTGATGAATTACTGTTTTAAAAAATATAGCAATTACAATCAGACGCAGGAGATACTTTTACTTTCAGACCTTTTGTTAAACCATCAGGAGACATCCACTAATACACACAATGACATCACAAACGCACAAAAAGGAAAACAAAAAGCATACAATTATGAGAAAAGACATAAAACAACAAAAACATACGCCAAAAAAAACCACAAAAAGACAACACAAATACACAATATCTAAACAAAATACATAAAAGTACAACAAAACAAAAATTACTCTAAAAATATGACAACTAAATAACACAAAATTGTACATATTATTTACTTACTTTATTGAGAAATATCCTCAAATTTGCAAGTAAAATTACAATAATATAACGCAAGTATTAATTACTTACGTTATTCAGGAATATCACTGAATTTGCATGTAAAATTACAATAATACATCGCAAATATTATTTACTTTATTCAGAATTATCCTCAAATTTGCAAGTAAAATTACAATAATATAATGCAAGTATTACGACTATGGCATAATTATCATGGTAATTGTAATATTAAAATATCTGATGCTGTTGTATTTCTAATCAATGACATTGACATTGTAAATGTCCTGTCAATTACAATTGAACGCAAAACTGGGGAACCATGTTCCAGTTCTATGTACAGTTCTACACATCTGTAATTAACAATTATTCAAATATATTTAATATCACAAAAAATGTTGGTCACTGTAATTGTAAATTAATTGTGATTGAAAACGTAATTGTAACTGAAAAATGTAATTGAGCCCAACCCTGGATCAGGGGTTCTGAACTGGTCTCACCCTGGGACCCACATATTACCACAGTCAGTTAGTTTTTCAAAAATAGCAGCTGAAAACACACATATATATAGAACATTTTTAAATATAAATCTATATCATGTGCAACATGCATTTCACAGAATGTCTGTCAAAAAATGTTTCTTTCAAATTAAGAGACAAGTCAAAATGAGAGACATTTATTTCTTTTTGACTAGCTGTCTGTGACCCAACCAGTTCAGGTTCAAGACCCACTTTGAGCTCCGGACCCACCAGTTGAGAATCACTGACGTAGATTATCCAGTGTTTACCAGTTATATAAATAAAGAGATTTTTCAAGCCTTTTTCTTTATCTACAAACCTTTTCAAAATAAAATAGTACCATGCTGACTTTGTGATAAATAGTAAATAACACAGTTTAAATAAATCCAGTGATGTTTGGTTGAACCTGAGGAATGATTTACATTTTATTTTTTATTGACAGATATTTTAACTTATTTTGAAAAACAACAGGTTTTGCCACTGGGTGGCGCTGCTTTATATACTTGGGTTGGATGGACACGCCTCCGTTTCTTCTTCTCCACTTTTCTCCAAGTTTAGAGCAAACATTCCTTTACACAGGTGGTCGTGATGACGTAGCTCAGCCTTCATCATCATCATCATCATCATCATCATCATCATCATCACTGTCCGTCTCACTCAGCTTCACTTCCCTCCATTATATTTCTTCTTCTTCTAGTTTAACGGTAGTCATCATCCAGCTCTGTCCGTCCTCCATTTCACTGCTTTGTTCCTGACTCTAGCTGGTTGCCAGATACAACCGACGATTCCCCGCATGAAATATGTTGAATATCCACAGAAATGCCCCAAAAACCATCCGTTCATCATCCAAATAAAACATAAATATCACCTTTAACCAACGTTAAACTGTTTTATCACTAAATTAGTTATTTTATAATCTCACAATCAGCGGGAAAATACTCAACCTGGCAACCATCTCAACTGTTGCGCTGACGTCACAACCAACTTTTTTGAGTATAAATTAATTTATGATTAAATTATTACTGGTTTGTTCTCAGAAACAATATATATTTTAGATTAATATTGCACGAGCAGTGAAAATAAAGTCATATTAAATCCACAGTTGCTTTTGCCTTGTTTAATTTTGTTTTGTTGTTTTTATTATTATTATTATTATTATTATTATTATTATTATTATTATTATTATTATTATTATTATTATTATTATATTAAGGAAATTTCATTAATTAAGCAGGCATTGAACCATAATGTTTTTCTTCTTCCTTTGAAAATAAATATTTTTTTTAACAAGTTATTAACTCTGATTGTAGTAAAAATATTCTGATGATATATTTGTGTTTGCTGAAGGCTAAAGAAAGTCAATTTAAACTGTTAAATAATATCTACACATGTAATGATTTCTTACATCAAATGTTTATTAAATGAGATCCTTTATTCGTCCCACAAGAGGAAATTTACATTTCAGTTTCATCTCCATCCAAGAAATATTAAAACACAATCACATAAAACATGGAGGACAGGAGGTATATTTATATTTATAATAAGACAGTTGAGCTTTGTTTTGTTTTTGTTTTGTTTACATGTAAGTATGGTACACTCAAAAGATGTAACCACATATGATATTATTTTATAAGTAATTGTTTTGATGCCACTTATTATTATTATTATTATTATTATTATTATTATTATTATTATTATTATTATTATTATTATTATTATTGTGTACTTAGTAAAAGTAGTCCTGTAAAAATACTATTGTAGAGGAGCGGAACCTTCGGCACTATAGATTGCAGTTCCCCGGTTACATTAGTGTGGACTCACTTCCTGTTTCCGCTCATACGTAATCTGGGAGAAGACGAGTGTGCATCGTGGTTCCTCCTCTAACACTCTACATGTACTTTACAGGTTAGTGCTTGGTTTAAAACAACTGTTAATGAAAGCTTTAGGCTTTGTATTACTTTATAAGTCACTTTGTTTTGATAAGTTGTGCAACTTGTGACGTCAGTTTTATAGACTTTAACAGCGGTAGAGCCGAGCCGCCTCGCCACGGTAGTATCGCGATATATAGTGTAATTCCCGCTATAGTTAAAGGTATTGTGGACGATGTTTTAAAAAGAAACGCCTTCTCCACATTTTGGAAAAAAAAACGCGCATGCGCAACACGCCTACGTGTGCGGGAGAGCGTGCACGTGCCCCGTTGTCCTCGTGCACAGCTCTGTTTACAAGTTGGTGTGGACATCGGTCATACAAGCTTACCTTACAAAAGAAGATTTGTACTTTTCCCACTATGTCAGACTCGCCACCGGTAAGTGAAAATCTATTTTCAAAGGACCCGGTGCGCACCGGGCACGAGCACGTACGACGGCCTTTAGTAAACATGATTGACAATTAGGAGGACCAATAGTCTTGATGATCCACCCGGAAGCTAAACATCGTCTACAATACCTTTAATATATATAGCTAGAGGCACCGAAGGGTAACTGAATTTTGCACTATTTACATGGAAACCTATAGCACATTAAAGCTGCAGTATGTGTCAATTTCTGTTGTTACAATAAGTCATCTGGAAATGTAATAAGCAGTTGTTACATATGGTTTTGGATAACAAAAGATGAGTGAACATGGAATTGCACTTTATTTTGATTTAATTCATCATTGTTTGTACTGGATATTGAAAGCACTGAACTGTATTATTATAAATGAGCTTCAAAGATAGAATTAATATATGCAATCTGGGAAAAGACGATTGTGCAGCGTGGTTCCTACTCTTATACTCTACATGTACTTTACAGACATTCTCTTTGTTAACGTGGACACCGTGCCAGCCGGGGCCCGTAACATAAGCACACAAATATGGTATAGATTTCATTACAGGATTACATTTTTGGTCTGGATTCTGGTTTTCAGATTAATTTTGTTATGAAGTTAAGTTTTATTTTTGTAAAACTACATTTTTCATTCACAAAAGAATATATTTAAAGCTGCTTTCACATTTTCTAAATGAGTTAAACACGTTTTTAACTCATTAAGTTAGTGGTGAAAAGTTTTAATTACAGTTTTTCCAATTCTTAATTTAATTTACATAATGTACAAATATTTTAAGTGCCAAAAAATACAAATATAATATAAAGACAGGGATACAAAGTGGTGGTAGTCTACTCAAAGAGTAAACAAACAATAAATAAATAACAAATATTTTTTTTTAACTAAAATTTGCTAAATAAAAATTGTTCTTATCTACAAATTTGATGAATCGATTAAATCAATTTTTTTGCCCAGCCATAGCTAGAGGCACAGGAGAGTAACTGAGTTTTGTGCTATTTACATAGAAACCTATAGCACATTAAAGCTGCAGTATGTGTAAATTTCTGGTATTACAATCAGTCATCTTTATTAGCTCTTATTAGGGGTGGGCGATATGGGAAAAACATCATATCACGATTTTTTATTTGTAAAATCACGATCACGTTTTTTTAATTCAAATCATTAAGACTATTTTAAAGTTATTTACTAATAAAACAAATTAATTCACCTACTTAAAACTGTCGCCCTAAATAAGAAAAAATGAATAAAAAATAATTTAAGACACAGTCATTTTCTAATAATTTAAAAAATGTATGTAAGTTATTTATCAAACTGGTTCCAAGTACAATTAACATCAAACAAAAAGGGTGACAAGTTATTTTAGTCTCAGTCTTTTTACTTTGTTTAACTAAAGTGGTGTAGCATTAGCATCAGTTGCTACATAACAAGGCATCATATCAGTCTAGTGATTTGTTTGTTATTGAGTAACACACTCATAATAATAAAATCCTACTTTAAACAGTGTTTAAACGCCTCATTTCACACAGTTTATACAATCATATCCTTTATAAGATAAAACGTTACTGCTTTGGTTACATTAGGCCTGGGGGATATTACGGAGCGTATTTCTGACCTGTTTAAGCACTTAATAATTCTTTGGTGTCTGTAATGCTGACATGCTGACTAGTAGTGGTGCAACGGATCAAAAAACGAACGGTTCTGATCGTATCACGGTTTTGATTCGCGCATCGGATCATTTTTCTGATCAGCAGAAAAAAAAGAAAAAGACCAGACGAATAACTTTACTCTCCATTTATTTAGTAGAACACTTAGTGCAACATTTCTCTGCTCATTAAATACAAACAACATTTAACTTGAGGTGTCAATCCAATGCTTAAATAACATTTTTAATCATATAAAGTGTAATATAAGGCATGATACATCATCCTTTAAACAGGTAATTACATGTAATTACATACACATAAGTGTATGGAGAAAAAAAAAACAAGTGGACACCTTTTTTAAACATGGAGAGTGAATTAAAAACAAGCCTAAGTAATATTTATCCATCATATTGGCTCTCATTATGATGAAATCACTTTTATCAATAATTTACAGTTTTTTAATAACAGAACATCTTTTTTTTAGTCTATAATAGTCTTTATTGTCATTGTACTCGGTGGTACAGCGAGGGGTGCTTGCATAGAGCTACAGTACACCACAGAGCATAAATTAAGAGACAGGAGCATAAACAAGGGCATTGAGTATATACAAAGGTAATAAAAAAACAACGCACAACATTTAAAAAGGTAAAAAAAAAAAGGTATTTTTTTTCTCTTAAAACAAGACATAGGTGAGTAATTTACAGAAATAAATAACAGTTTAAGGTGCTAAAGTGTTTAGTGCTAAAGGGGGGGGGGGTTATGGGAGATTGTTCGTGAGTGGGTGTGTGCGCGTATCCATGGGTGTTTGCAGTCTGTATGGCCCAGGGGAAGAAGCTTTCAGTTCTGCTTGTGTGAGACTTTGTTGACCTGTAGCGTTTTCCAGAGGGCAGCAGGTCAAACAGGGGCTGGGCAGGGTGTAAGGGGTCTCCTGTGATGGCCGTGAGGTACAATTCTGTGTCTTTTTTAGAGATATACAGTATTTGTTGTGTGGATGGGAAGTAGCAGGTTCTAGACCAGAAATGAGGGTATTTTATATTGACTGTTTTCTGTTTCCATCTTAACATATAATGTCTATGTTTCCACAGGAGAATCAACAGAAGTGTAAATGACATGGATGGCAGCACTGCACAACAACAGGTCAGTGTAGCTGCTCTCCACATATTTTAACAACTGTACTGGCTGCACAAAATGCTATATTAGCCAATCATACACAATAATGCTTTGGTCATTTTTTAATCCTTCACTTTCATAAAAACACAATCCTAATATCACACAGTGGTAAATGAAGTAAAATACACTTAATATGATGCTACTGATGACTTTTGTGTGTCTTGTTGCTGAAATGTGATATAAATAACCTTGTCTTACGTTGCCTAAATATAAATCCTTCATTTAAAACCTGACTCACTGATCATGTGACAGTACATTTATCTCCCTGGTCCAGTATAAGAATTCATATCAACAGTCAGACGACAACTATAATGTAACAGTAATGATTTCATCTCCTTCCTAAAATCACCAGTTCTACAGATCAGTAAATGAACAATTATCAGTTGTATAATGATCCATGCATGCTTTAGAAAAGAAGGTACCACATACAATCATCACCATCAATCTATGATCAGCTGAATCTATACACATGATCAGTGTGAGTGAGTGAGTGAGTGATGTCAGTGTTTCTAAGGTGAGTGTGATATGATGAGTGAGTGAGTGAAGGACAATTGTTATTTGTTCATCTGTCTTTGTGAGTGGATCATTTCTCAATGACTGGTGTTGAAATCATTGATGTCTCATGTTATTTTATTTTTCTATTGAGATCATAACCAGAGCATTGAGGCAATCTTATGTCATTATATTCCTATGGAAATATTTGATCATCTTTAAAGTTAAGAAGCACATCAACATGCTGATGAATAGTTGACTTATAACTAGCGTACTGTAGTTTAATGAGATTTGAAAAATGTTTGAATGTTTTAGTGTCAATATTAAGTTTTCAAACAGTGGCTGAAATAACAGGTCATTTATTTTATATCATTTTAAAAGATGTAACAAAAATGTTTTAAATAACAGCAAAGCATAACAACAGGTTACATGTTTTTTATTTTTTTTTGCAGAAATTCTGTACTTGAATTAAATTAACAGTAGCATAACTTAACATCTGCATTGTTTCACCTCATGAATGAAATTCAGAGGGTCCAGCTCTGATAGTGGGGTCTCCTAACCCTCTTCCCCTGGTCAGGGGTCTGTAACCTTTACTCTACAAGGAACCATTTAACCTCATCTCACCTGGATTAAAGTCCTCCTGGAGCCATAAATACCTTCTCTATGAAGACAATACAGTGTATTACATTATATACAGTTACAATTATATAGAATAATGTTTGATTTAATTTTTTTTTTTTATTGATCATGTAAATAGAAACGTAAGAACAGCTTAAAATAAAAGAAATCAACATCAAGAAATAAAACAGTATCTTGCATCTTCAAATTCTTACACATCTCAGTTTACATGAACATAGAGCTCGGCCATTTTGCCTAAAAAAAAAAATCTCAGATTTTTAAAAAGAAAAATTCAAGTTTCGATTTGATTTTCAATATTTTTTTTAATACACTTTAAAATGACTGCAGACATCAGATTCATTGTCAAAAGTGCAACTTAATTTCTGTGATTGTCCTCAAGAGTTAAAATTCATAGAATAATCTCAAAATAAAAGTAAATAAGGCTGTTATTCAACAATTTCAAACTTTAATCCAGGTTTAAGCAAAAGTGCAACAACAACTTCACAGATGCTTAAATTTTCTGATTAAGAAATCATATAACTACATATTTTATAACATTACAGTTAAAAAAAATAATAAACTCTTCCCTTAGCATCTCAGCATAGTGTGAATAAAAAATTGAACATGCCTGTGGCACACACACACATAGCCTACTCAATGGGTAAACAAATCTAAACAAAGAGGAGGCGGGCTCACATCGGAACGCAAAAAAGTAAAAAAAAAAAAAATAATAAAAAAATAAATATATAAATAATAATTAAAACTCAAATTTTTTAATTAAAAATTGTTTTTATCTACAAATTTGATTAATCGATGAATCGTTTTTTTGCCCAGCCCTAGTCTGTAGATGTTGCAGGAGGTGAAGTAGGAAGGTGCTGAGTCATTGCACAATTTGATTTATTTTAGCTTAATAAATTGTTATATCATGATTTTATTTGTCATTAATCATTAATAGCCTCTGTAAAAAATAACTATTTATTTCAATAGTTTTTTTAAAGCTATAAGGAGCCATTGCATAGAGTCAAAGAGCCACATTAGGCTCCAGACCCACAGGTTGCAGACCCCTGTCCTGAGAGAACCACAGCTGAACATCTGGCCTGGCTTTTACTTCATGACTTGAGCTGTTGGTAAAAGCAAAGTCAAATCAAAGACCCGCCCACAGCAAGGGATGTGGGCGCGTCACTTTGTCCAGGCTGACGAGTTGATAGCTGATCACACAATTCCTGCTTGTAGTCACCATGTATTAGCAGGCTTGGGGAGTAACGGATTACAAGTAACAGTGTTACGTAACCAGGATACAAAAAACATGTAACTGTAATCTGTGACAGTATATTAAAAATGTGTAATCAGATTACATGTTGTTTTTTTATAAAAACGGGGATTATTTTGAGGGATTACATTTTAAAAGCAAGCAGAATATGCATCAGTGCATCAACACACAGTGCACGTTCACTACAACAAAAGAACACGTAAAACAAGCTGTAACAATCTAGTGATGACGTAAACAGCGCGGACACCGTGCGCTTGTCTGGAAACAGACCAACGTGTCCGTGGACTCACAGAGCTGAAGAGTTTTCTAAACAGAGTTGATGGATCAGTACGTGTGTTTTATGTTTCTGTGTCACATCAACACTGTAGTACCGTGGGACCTCTACACAACAATCTGAAGCAGGGCACGTATGGCGTTATATTTGTGCCACAACTCTGCTGTCAGTGCACGTCTGAACTTTATCACGACTGTAAATGGTCCACGTTATAAAGATTATCTGTTGATTGGATTAAAAGTAAACCAGCGAGTTAAAGACATGTACACAGAGCTGTGTGTGCATCTAAAGAAATAAATAAAACCAATAGAAGCTGATTTTTCATCAATAACATTAATGCACTTTGTGTTTTAATTAGATAAAATATTTAATGTGACTCTTCCAACAGTTCAGTTATAGGCCTGTACAACATTATTTAATGTATGAGTGGGGTCAGGTTAAACTATTTTATTTTATATTGTGCATTGTTGGAATGTCTGTGCTAAATAAACATTTTCTTATTTTTAATTTATTTATTCTTTAAAGCATTAACATTAATTTATACAATTGCAATGTTTTAATTTTAGTGGTTAGTTCTAAAGATGGGGGATAACGATAAATAAAAAAATTCACAACTTAGTGTAAACAGGTTCCTTACAAACACAAATATGTGAATACATCACTAGACACATTTAAAAGGCTACAATAACTACTGACTCAAACAGTTCATGAGCTGATATTTTATGGAATATATTTGTGCATGTGGATTACTGTTAGTGTTACTGTATGTAATTCATTTATTTCATCACCTGAAATATAATAATTATTATTTAAAAAAAGCACATTAATCACAAATAACTTCAATAGTGTTTTTACTGCTGATGAAATATAATTAAAATATTGCATTTCACAAGTTGGGATGAATTAATAGTGACATTAGTTAATATTTATTCCACACAACGTGTGACATGTTTAGCTTTTATTCTTCCATACAAGTGTTAAATCTGATCATAAACAAATCAATGGCTCTGTGGTTTTATGACAGTAAAAGATGTTTTTTTTACTTGGTCTATTAGTCCTTATATGGAGTGGTTAGCATTAACCCTGTCTGTGTCAGTGGGTTAGCTTAGCATAGTTAGCTTTAGTTGAGTTTCCAGTTCATAATCGTTGCTACAGGTTCATCTCTGTTCAGTGTTTGTAGAACTTTGGGTGGATCTGATGGAGGAACTTAGACTGGTTCACTTTGTTGGATGGTTGTTTGGTTTTAACCCAGTAGTGGTCCATGATGCATCACTGCAAGGCAGCTTCTGGTAGCCGTGACAAACACCTCACACACACACAGACGGTGGTGTGTGGGTGGTGGCGGTGCACGTCAGAGCTTCTGTAAACAATGTTCCGCTCCAGAGGTTGTTGACAACAAACAGTCGCAGTTTTGGTTCGTGGAACATGTTTTTTTTGGGGCGTTCTTGGCTAAATTGAGGGACAATTGGCCCGTGGCCCTTGCTAATTTCTGAATTTATTGTTTTTATCGAGGTATGACAAATTCTTACCGGTGAGAATATTTCTCACGATAAATCATAAACGATAAAATATTGCACATTCCTACTTTGTACACATTCAGAGCCAGAAATGCAATGGGGGACTAATAATTTGCATAATTTCTTTTGGTGTTTCAGTTTCGGCCAAAAAATTTCATTTGGGTGCATCCCTAATGGAAACTCCTACATCATGTTTCATCATTGATTTGACTTTGCTTTTATCGACAGCTTGAGTCATGAAGTAAAAACAATGTCAAAACGCAAATGAAAAGACAAAGACAAAATGAAAAAAGCAAAATGGAAAAAGAATGACTTCATTTGTATGTTTTTTCATTATTGATTCTCTTTATATTTCCACATGCATTTCCTTTTAATTTTGGCATTCCTGTGATTCCATAGAATCTAACATTTTAATATGTCTTGCTGCCTGTAGATTAGTAGGAGGGCATGGGGAGGGACCACACCACAGCTCTGCCCAAAAGGTTTTGTGAGGATGTGATTATCACAGTTTTAAAGGCTTTAATGGAGGTCATAGTAACCTGTAGACAATAGTTGATGCTAAAGATAAACAATCAAACACACAAAGAACGTCTAACACCGTCATTCACTCACACTTCCCTGTGGGAACGGAATGTAAGACACTGTGACTCTTTCTTCACTTATGCCCCGCCCATTCCCCAGCCTTCCAGCCAATCAACACTCAGAATACATGTAAACAAAACTCACATTGGCAGAGAAAGCTGCATATAAACATGATGCCTTCATGACCATGGGAAACTATAGTTGTTCCCTGTCCTCCAGCAGCAAATGATGAGAATGAGCAATGAAAAAAAAAAAAAAAGTGAAAAATGAATTTTTCTTGAACTTTACTGTTCACAGGAATTTAAAAGTATTTTCTTACATTTACCAAAAACCTGACTTATTACACTTTAAGACAATTCAGAATTCTTTTAATTTCTGGATGTTTGCTTTTATTTACAATTATTTATTTATGTTTATGGTTGTCTCTTATTATACAGTTAGATTTGTTGTGCAGTCACTGGAACATTAGAACAAAACCTTTGTGAGACTCAAAGGAATGAGAATGTGTTGAGTTTACAATGTGTCTGTTACCACTTTATTTACACAGCCTGTTCTGTGCTTTGAATTGATTTAAGTCATTTCAGTTTTGGTGTGTGATCTGATGATATTAGATCATTAAGGATTAGAACATGACGACGATCTCCCAAATCACAGAGATCTTAGAACCATCTGTAGTTCACATTTGAACCCTTGCGGTGCCTTGTCTGTGTCATGTCTGTGGTCCATACACAGAACATCCAAATGTTTTTTTATCTGCTAAATCACATCATTTACTCGTCAGCATTACAGACATTACAGATTATTAAGAGCTTAAACAGGGCATGAGTACGCTCTGTTCCAAGCTCACAGCAGGAATCCCCCCTCCCTGTCCCTTTTCTGGCACGGTACAACGGACGTGATCACCAGCTCAACTCGGTTCCCACAGAGAAACTAGTCATCTCGTTCATTTACGACACACATGGCATTATGTCATCATTAAGCGACAATGTTCAGCTCCATCAACAGTATGAAAAAAATGATTGAACCATGAAAAAAACACATTTAAAATAAATACACAAGTGAGGGGAGGGGGGTGCAAGAAAAGCCCCCAGGTCTATAGAGCACTGGAGGAAAACCTGACCCACCAGTTGAGAATTACTGCTCTAAACAACTGACAGTCTGTAGTAGGTCTCCATCTACTACACCAAATATATTAACAAAACATATTTTTCTGTTTTTTGAAGAATTGTCGTTGACATAATCATTATTTTTTATCATTAACTTATTCAAATATCATTCAACTACATGAAAACAGCAGATCATCAGTATTAAGTCCCTCTCTAACTACTACAGATGAGATGGTAATAAAATACTGTTTAATGGTTTTTAAATAGTTTTTAATTGTAAATAATCATAAAAAATATAATAACTTAAAAAGTTACTGTAATAGGCTGAAAACAACCAACAGTCTGTATTATATCTCTCTCTATCCACTACAGCAAAGATATTAATAATAAAACACTCTGATTTTCTGATGGTTTTTATTGATTAAATAACCTTAAATACTGTCATTAATCAGCAAGAACTTTTTTTTAAAAAAAATTTACTCTCGTAGCATGAAAATAACTGACAGTCTTTATTAGGTCACATTTACACACACCTCTACTACACCAAATATATATATAGAAAAACACTAAAATATGATAATAATCAACTAAAAATATAACTTTTTTTTCATTTAAAAATGATGGTGTTGATGTTTTGAACCCAGTATATCGTATGGTATTCTTCAAATTAAATACGATTAAACATTTGATTTATATTAATTAATTTATAAAACAAGTACAGGAAACATCTCATTTTCTATGTTCATAAAAAGATCATTTATGAAAAGATTTTTAGCTTGTGCTAGTAAGATGGTTATTATCATTATGCAGATCTATCCTAGAATTTAATGTAACTAGAGACAGACCTGATAAAGGTAGTTTATGGTTTTCAGGTTAATAGTGACCTTTGAATAATTTATTGGTAATAATTACATTATTAATTAGTGATGCACTAAAAATCTGACCAAACATGATGTTATAAAGACGTGAGTAAACGACGCAGTCAGTGCACGCTTGTCTAGAAACAGACCAACTTGTCTGTGGACTCGTGGAGCGTCTGTATTTAATACATGTGAGCACTACAGAGTTGATGGAGCAGTAAGTGTGTTTTATGTGTGTGTGTCACTTAGACACTGTAGTTACATGTAGCCCTCCATTAACACAGACCTTTAATACATCACAACTGTACTTGGTCCACGTTATAAACATCATTACTCTGATAGAATTAAACGGTGGAATCACAGCTTCAATGCATTTTGTGTTTTAATTAGGGCTGCACCATTTTCACAAAAAACCTAATTGTGATTTTTCTGACAGATATTTTGATTTGATTTACAATTTTTAAAAAGATTTCATACATTTAAAAGCATTTTTTTTTTTCCAAATTCTGTTTTCCACATCAATTTTTTAAAATTCCGTTTTTTTGGAAATATTAATGAATTATTTCAGAAAATATTAGTTTTTAACTCCTGTAAGGAAACAAAATACTAATAAATATAAAAAAAACCTTAATTCCTTTTGAGCACAATTATTTTAATTTTATGTAAAATAAGTTTGTAATATGCTGCTCAAATGAATGAATGAAAAATAAAGTAGATACAATTAAAAAGAAGATATAAGTTGTACTGTGAGAAAACAAAATAAAAACTAATAAAAAAGGAAACTATAATTGAACAAAAATGTATGTCAAAAATAAAAATGTAATTTAAAATAATGAGTAAAATACAATTAAAAGGTAGATATAAGTTGTAGTGACATGGATTATTCTGACTGCTCCTTTTTAATTATTCATGTCATATAAAGATGTATGAGAACAGCATTAATGTCACTATATTTACCCTCAGGGATCAATGATTTACTGAATCTGATCAGGTTTATTGATCAAGTTTTGATCAACTTAATTTAAATTAACCTCATTTAAATGATCCTGATGACATCATTACAGAACGTAATGATTAAACAAAAATAAATGTGCAAACATCACGTGTAAGAAGTGTTTTTTCACCACTAGAGGCTAGAATATTTTAAGTATCAGAAGTTATCAATAATCTGTGATGTTTCATACTCTACAATCTCTGGTATTGATGGTCTACAACAGAACAACTTTATCCAGATGTTCTGTAGCTCTGATCAAGTGAAGCTGATTAAAGCTGAGTCATGTTTTCACGGAGCACAGCAGCACTATGAGAAACAGACAGAGCTTCACAGACATGTTAAAGTTAAACAGACACTGGTGTCTCTGATGTAGGAGTCAGTGATGATTTGTGTAGTTTTTTACCAGGTTAGACGGTGTTTAGGTGGTGTTTGAAACGACTACAAAGAGAGTTGGAAGGACATTTCTGCATAAAAAATGTTCTTTCCCTCATAGTGACGGTGTTTAAACCCAATTCTGTGAATTTCCGTTGCGTTCACCTGAGGTCAGGTGTAGATGTAGTTCTACAATTAGACACTAGATGGAGCCCCAACATAAGTATTAGGTCTAAGCTCCTCCTTCTACTACTTTGACTGACAATCTATCACACCTGTGTGTTTGGACTCTCAGATAATGTAGTGGAGGAGCTCAGAGATGTTGTTAGTGAGTGTCTTCAGATTTATTGAATTATTATGTTTATTTTAAGCTCCTAAAAGCACGTATTTAAGTTAGAATATAGGTCATGTTAAAGTACACAGGCTGATTCCATGTTTATATGTATTTTGACCCAAATGTAAGTTAACTCTACAGCCAAAGTGTTTAGCTTTACCAGTTTGTTTGTTTAGTGACATCTTAGTCAAAATACATTAAGGTACTATTTAATCCAATTGATATAATATATATAGTGATTTCATAGTGTAATTTAGGTTAAAACAATGAAGAATAAAATCACAGATGTGTTAAGAATAATAAATATTGGTTAAGAGTTTCAGATAAATAAGTTTACATAAATACTAAAATTAATAAATAAGTTTATGGGTAAAATACATTGTTAAAAAGTTAGACTTTAATTAAAATGGATAAAATTTGTACAGCAAAGCACATGATTTAATTGTACTAATAGAAATAGTTAAACGTTGTAGGTTGATTTAAAAACATTAAATAGGAGAAAATTAATTGATTTTCATTTGATTAGAACTCATTCTTCCTTTCTCTCTTTTTCATCCTTTTCTTTAAGGTTTTAAACCTGCTACAAAACCTAAAACAAAACTGAATAAACTTTTAAAAGCTGAGGTGATCTCACGTCTTACTTGTGTTCCATCCATGTTCTTTCAAGCTGGACAAGCATTGTAGAAAATAAGCTGAACAAGTATCTGGTATTGTATTCTGCAAATTAAATATGATTTAAAATTAGACTTAGATTAATTAATTGATAAAAGAAGTAAAGGAAGTTTCTCACTTTCTACATTCATAAAAAGATAATTTAATAAAAAGCATGTGTGATTTCCCTGGTTTAATTTTATGAGACATGTGCATGATAAATGTGTTTTGGTTTTTTTTCACAAATCTATTTTATTTTGTTTGGTGTATTTTTCTGTAATGTATGTTTTTTGGAGTCATTATGTGTATTCAGAAAAAAAAGGGAAAAAAAATGCCAACATTCACGACTCTGCCCTACAAACACTGTAAAAGTTAACAAAAATCCATGGATCTCTTTTGGTGTCCCACTTCTCTAGATGATCTGCAGCAACTTTGAACCCTGTCAGTGAAACACCCTATGAAAAGTGTGTTACAATAGGACATTTGTCTCATTAAATTATCTTCACTCTGTAGGGGGCGCTAACGCGCCAATGCCAATTTTTCCACATTGAGCTGGTTTAGGGCTGGAGGTTTAACAACTGATTCACAAATGTTTGTTTGGTTCCTTCTCTGTGTTTAATCTCTAACTGTTCTACAGGACTCTGGAAGCCAGAACAAAGTGACACCTCAACGTTCTCAGGACCATGAAGCTCAGCCACAACAAAGAAACAAATCTAAGAGAAAAACTTCAGAGCAAAGAGTTCAACAGCAGAGCCAAGCTGGAGTTAAAGCTAAACATACATGTGACCAGTGTGGGAAGGCCTTTACCAGGAAATCAGACCTCACTAAACATCAAAGAATCCATTCTGGAGAAAAGCCATTTAACTGTGACCAGTGTGGAAAAGCTTTTACTGAGAGTTCTACCTTAATAAGACACAAAGTCGTTCATACTGGAGTTAAAAAGTTTGAATGTGATGAATGTGGAAAGACTTTTAGTCGATCTGGAACCGTCAGTCAACATGTCCTCATTCATCGTGGAACCAAAGCTCACAGATGTGAACAGTGTGGAAAGACTTTCACACGAAGATCACATTTAACTCTGCACATGCAGACTCACTCCAGAACAGAGTTGTATCACTGTGACCACTGTGGGAAAATATATAAACAGAAACATTACCTCATCATCCACCTGAGATCTCACACTGGACATGAAGTGTGTCCCTGTGACCAGTGTGACAAAGTTTTTACAATATATCAACAGTTAAAACGTCACCAAATCAGCCACTCATCAGAAAGACCTCATAAATGTGACACATGTGGAAAATCTTACAAGTGGAAATCTCAACATAATCTCCACCAACGAGTTCATGAGAAGAATGTTTTCAGATGTGATGAGTGTGGGAAGACCTTCAGCACTTCATCTGTTCTCCACTCACATCTCTGTGTGGATGGAGACATGGAGCAGGAATCATCTTCAGATCCCAGCGACACACGGATGGTGACGACACCTTCTGGTTCCAGTGTTGGACTGAAGAACCCAGAGATCAGGCTGCACAGGATTCCAACATAAACCTGCTGTCAGCTGGAAAATGGACACCAACAGTTCAGGAAGTTGTTGATCTTTGAAGGTGTGGTCTGAAAGAAAAGATCAATACAATGATCAGTTGGAAAGGAAGAAGTTTCCCTTTGTTCACTTTCTATACAGGATATACATTCTATAGCTTCTGTATTCTTACATGATGTATATGAAGAATGATTCACATTATTATTATTATTATTATTATACACTAATGACAGATTCTATATCAGGGCTGTCAGACTCATTTTAGTTGATGGTTCAAATACGAACCAGTTTGAGGTGCAAAGGGCTTCAGATTATAGAAAAAACAGCCTTAGTTTATGAGTGACTTTGATTTAATTTTCCAAAATGTTGTAGAATAATTTAAGAAAAATTGCATAACTTTCAAAAATTGAGAGTTCCTGCAACAATTGGAGTTTAAAAATAACTGTGATGTCAGCATCGAAAACCTGTGAACTCTGCAAATATTGTGGACTTATTTTAAAATTATTCGTTTTTTAGAGGACTTGAGATATCTACAACTGAATTAGTTTATAATTTACGCAGTTATTCATGTTTTCTGTCATTTTTACTTTCTCCTGCAGGCTGTGTTAATACAGACCATCTTCATCATGTACCTTTGAATCTGTTTCTTTTCTGTGTTTATAAAGCATTCATATTTGTAATGAGTTTTAAATGAGTATCTAATACATCACATAATAGTATTTTCTTGATTTTAGATGTGATGTGTTTTATATAAAGTATGTTTTTCTACAGTTGAAGTGAATGTGATGAAATGGTTCCTGACAGGGAAACCCT
Source organism: Gouania willdenowi (assembly GCF_900634775.1). Lineage (NCBI taxonomy): Eukaryota > Metazoa > Chordata > Actinopteri > Blenniiformes > Gobiesocidae > Gouania > Gouania willdenowi. The sequence goes on from NW_021145193.1 coordinate 78,658, forward strand.
GCCTAAAGCCTGTGAATGGATCATGCAGTGTGCTGAATGAATATCAGGGGAAGGGGAGCCCAAAGTGTCCAAACACTCCCATTTTATCACCATATTTACATTTCTATCAACTCTGTGATTACAGCTCATAGATTTATTCTAACTCTGAAATGTTCTTTAATCTGTTCTTTAGCCTGTCCAGCCTTTCTTTAGAACTTACAATGTTCTATGTAACCATGAGAAATCCTAAAGTTCTTCTTAAATCTTCCTTCTGACATAAAGTTTGAATCAATGTAAATGTAATGATATCAAATGTCCAGTGAAGCTTTGTTCCTTTAAATAAAGACGTGTTATTGTCTGTGCTGGATTTCTTTGAACAGAGAAACATGTCAGAGAGAGGGAGAGCTTTTCATTGGATAGCACATAATCCTCCATCAAACACACATGGTTCCCATGAGAAGAACATCCACTGGATGGATCTAAGAACAGGAAGTGAAGGTTCCTCTGGAAACTGAGTGTTTAGTGAAGCTGAAGGAGTTTAAAAATAGACTTTTAGAGTAACCGCTACTTTCACATCCAGTCATGATGTCTTTCTGACAAATTCTGATAAAATGAGTCAAACAAGTGCAGAATTCTTTAGTTTGAGATTGTTTCTACATTAATAAGGCTTTTTATTTAAATTTAGTGTTTTATCAACATCTGAGATAGTGAAAGAGTTCCTGTTTTGGTTCTAGAAGGATATGAATTATTCCTAATGAACAGCACTGATTAAAAGGGGGCGGAGTCTCCCTGTATGTGGACTCAGAGTGGAGGTGTGTCCAGGTTAATCACATGTATAAGTGTGTAAATGAATATAATATAAAGTTGTATATACAGAACACCAGGGTGGTGCATTGACACACTGAAGAACACATTAGCTGACATGTTTCATAACTCTGATGATTCAATAAAATACAAAGTGTTTGGAGTGACTTCATTATTAATATTATGAATCCAAACAGACACATAAAGACTTGTGATGTTCTACATCCAATGTACAGCTGTGGCCTGTTCTTAGTCATTCTAAAGCCAAGCAGAGTCACATTAGACACTGACACATCCATCATTAACATTTGGACACATTCAGCTGATTGGAAAGTAGATGGAGGATTATTTAGAAGTGATATCAGTGAACAGCTTCCAGTTACAAACCAGAGCTGGGCTTAGATCTATCAATGTGATCATCCAAACAATGTCTATGATGTCTTTATGTCCACATTAGTGATGCTACATGAGAAAAACTGTCCTTTAAACAAAGAGCAGGAAGCAGAAGCTTTAGAACAAGCCTTGGATAACTGAGGCCTTAGAGACTGTATGCACTAAGATAAATGTCCTGAATAAAAGCTTTATAAACCTAAAGAAGCAGAAGATAAGCATAACTTTTTATAAAAAATCAATGAGTAAACATGAGAACTTTAAAGTATATACTGTTTATTAACATGAAAAATTGTAGCAGTATATGAGTAACACTAAAAAAAACATTGACTGTTGTAAGTTGAAGCAATTTAAAAAATCAGCAAATTATCCAAATAATTTAATAAAGAGTAATAATGTAGTGAAAGAATAACAGATATTAATCCTGAATTTAACAGGTATTTGGTGAATGTTGGATACGACCTCACTAAGGAGATTGTTGAGCCAAGAAACACAGATTAATTCCAAAAATGTCAAGTCAATAAAACTTTATCTTCATTGTTTGTTCATTCTGTAGATTAAAAATAAATAGTTCACATCGTTAAAAAAATACATCATGAAATGTCAACTTATTGCTTTAAAATTCACTTTCCATGAATTTAGATGATATAGAATTTATAGAAATAAGTCAAATATGTCTCCAATAAATTCCTCCAAAGTGGTTTATTTGTAATAAATAACAAACAGTGAAAGTGTTCCATGTATTAGAGTGTTAATAAAAGCAGCTCTAACTACAGACCAGTATCATTGCTTCATCAGCTTTCAAACATTAGAGAAAAAGGCTTTGTTCATAGACTTGATAATCCATCCATTATCTGACCCACTTCTTCCTTTTTCAGGGTCACGGGGAGACTTGATAAGTTGATTAAAAACACAAGTTGTTGAGCTATCACCAGTTTGGCTTCAGAATGTATGATAGTATGTGATTAAAAAGCTGTAAATGTGTGGTATCAGAGGAACAGCCCTCTTATTAAAAGTGATCAGAATGAGTTTGCTGCGTGGCAGCAGCCTGAACTTGTTGCTAGTTCAGCATGGACATCACAAGCTGAGCTGTAGGAGAAGAAAAGCTACCAAGACCTCCTGAAAACAGCAGTAGGTAGTGATGCAGCATTCTGTCCATCATCCATCAATAAACATTTCATTACTCCTAAACATTTGGAAAGTCACACTGTGAGTGAAGCCCAAAGAGAAGCTGCATGTTGCATTTCCGCCCCGAAGTGGCGAATTTGAGAAAATGCATGTGACTGTGATGTGGGAGAGCGGTGCATTGTGGGAGTGTGTGATGTGTGAAAGAGGTGTTTTCTGGGAGGTAAACAGTGTGTTGCCGCGCGGATTATAAGGGAATATCATACAGTGCCTTTTTATGATGCTCCAAGTGCAGTCCAGAGACAGAAATAAAAGTCGAGTTCCTCTTACAAGCCACCGCCTCGCTGTTTGATTCTTCAACGTGCTAACCCGGACCACTGGACGTAAGTTACCTGCCATGAGCCGGAAAAGTATTAGCTTACTCCCAACTATGATTCGGAGTGTGGAAGCTAAAAGGTAACACTGGGGGCTTGTCCGGGATATTAAAAAAACTCAAGCAAGAATAAAAGCGAGGAAAGGAGTGACGTCGGACGGCAGGAAGCAGAAGGCTGGTGCTCAGAGCCAGAGTTTATGCTCCTGCTAGCGCTCAGATTAACGTAAGTAAGAACCCGTTTTCGATGGATGTGAGAGACACTAGTACGAACTCAGTTAACTGCATGTGCGATCGTTATGGCCACAGCACGAACCCCTTTGCGGCTAGCATGGAGCTAACGTCAGGCACGCACGTAGCAATAATGCATGGCCGGTGTTCAACCCTGCTCTTCCCCCCATGCCACCGCCATGACTAACCCGTTCCTAACCCCACGTCAAACAACAATATAATGCTGAGAGTGAGCAGCCGTATTTCTATCAGCAGATATGTGACTGTCCAAACACTGCAGCAGCTCAGCCTGATGCTATGTCGCCTTACTGGTTAGTAAATTGCCCTGTTCAACCGCTTGCCCTGCATGCCGCAACCAGCTTGCTAATACATCCACCCCTGCGCACTGCATGGCACCAAATCCTTTTGCCCCGCCCCACGCCTTGTTTACCCCATTCACGGCATCACCATTTACACCCTGCATACCTCAAACCGTGGAAATTTGTGGAGTTATAAACTGTGACGATGACAATTATGACCCGCTTTTTGACACCTACCAATATGGCCAGCCAGCTGTGAGGAGGCCCAGGTCAGCGCCACGTGCCGTGTCATCATACGCAGCTCCAGATGTTGAATTAATGGCCACTAGCGACGATGAACATTATGACTATAGGGAGAGAATCCCAATTTTAAAGCCAGGCCATTTTGATGGGACAGGTTCCTGGAAAGACTTCATCCATCAATTTGAAAGCTGTGCAAAGGCAAGTCATTGGTCAGAGGAGACCATGGCGGTGCAGCTGAGATTCAGCCTGACTGGTGCAGCCGGAGCTAACATCCATAAAAACCCCAGATCCGACTGTTGGAGCTACCGCCGGATTGTGGCTGAAATAGGCACCGCTTATGGGCCGCGCTCTGAGCATGCAGCCGCAATCAGCATCGAAATGAGACGGAAGGTAAGGGGGCAGAATGAAGCTCTGCCCCCCCCCCCTTTTTTTTTTTTTTTTTTTTTTTCTCTTGTCTGCACATGCTGTCAAAGGTCAACACTACAAGAAGTGCAATCTTTTTTAGACAGCAATGCATTTTATGTTATTGCAATTAAAGAAATTGCATTATTTTATTGCATAATTGTGACCATCACCAGCCCTCCCTAAGGAAGGCCAAGAAACACTTTATTAAAGGGAGAATATAAAAAGAGCGGGCAGTGTTACACCTGGGTGAAGGGGTGGGGGGGAGGTGGAGGGGGAAGAGCGCAGAGAGGAGCGATTCAAGGTAGAGAAATGGAAGGGTGGGGAAGAGTTGATTACTGTAAAGTGAGAGTGAGATGTGAAGTTGTAGATGTGAGGCTTAACTATAATGGTGGTGTCTGTGGGCAGAGGGAAGGAGTGAGTGGTAATACCTGAAACAGGTATTTAGGATCAACGTGTCTAAAGTTAAGCCCACTACAAGTTTTATCCCACATTCCAAGGCATGCTAGTGCATCGTAGACCGATGTATGTGCAAGAAACCGCCACTGCAAACCTGAGCGCTGCCCCGGACTCGAGGATGCAGCCAGAATGACAGAAAGTGCGGGGCCCAGGCAACCCCAGCCCCCCCAGACGCCCCGAAGACACCAAGCTGAGAGGCAGCCACTGCCCCCCACATACACACTCAAGAAAGCACCTAGAAGCCGAGGAACCGGCGCACCCTGCCACCGCCCCTAACCCCAACCCCAAGGCCCCCCACAATAACGGGCAGCCAGTGGGCACCCGTCAGTGGGCTCAGAGCCAGCAGGGACTGGACTCCAGACCAGAAAGACCTGGAATAGAGGCAGCACCGGGAACAGCATGCCCAAGGACAACGACCACACCCCCGGCCGCCCTGGGCAACGAGGGGGCTGGCGGTGCCCCAAGCGCACCGACCCAGCCCCCCAGGTCACCCTTTTTTTTTTTTGACACCGCCAGCGCAATACTCCTCAGTTATCGCTAAAGTCCCCCTGCCGCACCACCCACCCCCAAGGGCCCAGCCAGACCGCCACACCGGCAAGCGGCGCGCGCAAACCAGAGGCGGTAATTCGGGTCCCCCGGGACCGGGAACCCCCAGGGGTGAGACCCCGAGCAAAGCCCCCCGGGGAGCGCCCCCCCTTACCCCAGCCCACGAACCGGCCACAGTCAAGCAGGACCGTACAGCCCCAGACGGCGCAAGGACAGTAGCCCAAGCCCCGCCGCCCACCAGACAGCGCAAGCCACAAGGCAATGTCACCCACCGGCGCACGAGTGACCAGTGGCCGCCACCGCAGGAAGGAGGCACTCCAATGGCACCCACCCAGTGCGGAACAGCAGTCCCCAACTAAGGGCGCCCCGAACCCACCCACCCACCGATCCGCAGATAGCAGGACAGACCTACCAGGCAGCCGACGGCAACCGCAGCCAGCTAGCGCCGCCCCCCAGCAAACAGCATCATCTCAAAGCGCCAAGCGACCCCGCCAAACCCCGCTACAGAGTCCAAAGTTTCACAGGGGACGCAAACCCTGTTGATGACATCATCACAAACGTCAAACGTAAACAAACTGCCACTAACTACGTTAAGTCACAATCATCAAACATTACTAACTTTAGAGGCTTTTAACTCCTAATAAACAATCAATTATAATTACATGACAACAGATTCCCTTTGAAAACAACTGAGTTGTGTAAAGTTCATAACTTGTATATACTGTATGAATTATTGTTTGTTTACTTTTATCAATGTTAATGGTGCAGATGTAGTGACACACGTGAGGAAAAAAGTCCCCGGAAATCACATTGAACCACATTTTAATGTTTAATTGATTCACCAAAGAATCCCCCCTCCCACCATGTATTTTGTATAATGTGGAAAATATTCATCATTCATCATTCCAAGCTGTGGTTCAAGCTGTGGTCCCAGCTGTTGTCTAAGCTGTGGTTCAAGCTGTGGTCCCAGCTGTGGTTCAAGCTGCGGTTGAAGCTGTGGTCCCAGCTGTGGTCTCAGCTGTGGTTCAAGCTGTGGTCCCAGCTGTTGTCAACGTACGACCCAGTTTGATCTGAAGTTAAGCCGAGAAAATCTCAAACTTTTTAAGGAACAAACATGTTACATTCATCTAAACCATATAAAAACTACGACAAAATACACAAAACTATTCCAAAAACACACAAAATAACTATGAACATAAAAAATGAATTACCATGGCTGTCAGACGCAGTTGGTCGATGGTGTTCTTTGCTTCTGCATGCTCAATCAGCAGTTGCTTGTAGTTCTCCTGTCGGAAGAGAAGAAGAACAGATGAGAAATAGAACACTGGATGTCTCTATACTGGCTAACTATAGACCAATCAGAACCTTCCATTCATGGCCAAGATCATTGAGAAGGTGGTCTTCAACCAACTGAGTCAATTCTTAACATTCAACAAAATATTTGATAAATTTCAGTCAGGTTTTCGTTCTCGGGCGCACGGTGGCTTAGTGGTTAGCACGTCCGCCTCACAGCAAGAAGGTCCTGGGTTCAAGCCCTGGGGTGGACACTTGGGTCCTTTCTGTGTGGAGTTTGCATGTTCTCCCCGTGCTGCGTGGGTTTCCTCCGGGTACTCCGGCTTCCTCCCACAATCCAAAAACATGACTGTAAGGTTGATTGGAGTCTCTAAAATGCCCATAGGAGTGAATGAGAGAGTGAATGGTTGTCTGTGTCTCTGTTGCCCTGTGATGGACTGGCGCCCTGTCCAGGGTGTACCCCCGCCAAGCGCCCTATGAGAGCCGGAGATTGGCACCGGCAGACCCCCGTGACCCTGTTAAACGGGAAATAAGCGGGTAAGAAAATGGATGGATGGATGGATTGCAAACATGGGTTGGACTAAATGTTAAAGTAATGCAATGGTTTAAGTTCTACTTGGAGTTAAGTTATTTTGTAAGCATTGGAAACTAGATGACACACAACTATATCTATCACTGAACCCAGATGACTATGGTCCCATTGAGGTGTTGTGTGACTGTTTAGAAAAAATAAACTGCTGGATGAGTGAAAACTTCCTTCAACTAAACCATGACAAGATGGAGGTGATTGTCTTTGGTAACAATGAAAAGAGGACTGCTGTCAGCAAGTATCTGAGTCTGGATCTTTAGAAGATAAAGACCAAGTCAAAAACCTTGGTGTTCTGATTGACTCAGATCTGACATTCAGCATCAGATCAAATCAAAAACATCTTCTACCACCTAAAGAACTTCTCCAGAGTGAAAGGTTTAATGACTCAGAAAGATCAGGTTCTGCTGCTGGTGTATAAATCTGTGAATGGGTTTGGTCCAGAATACATCAGTGAGATGTTAGTCAGGTATGAACCCAGCAGGTCTCTCAGATCTATGGACACAGGTCAGATAGTGGAGCCCAGAGCTCACAGTAACCATGGTGATGCTGTGTTTAGTTGTTATGCTGCAAAGAAGTGGAACAAACTGCAGCAGAGCTGAACATTTTTAAATCAAAGATAAAGGAACTATTTTTCTCTACTGCATATGATTGAAAGAGATATTTATGGTCATGTTGTTGATGTAATGTGTTTGTTGATGATTTTAAATGCTTTTTTTTTTTTTTTTTAGGGTTCTTAATCATTTTGAAGCTGTTGAATGTTTTCTGTTGCACTTTTTGATCATGTAAAGCACATTGAGTTACCTGGTGTATCAAATGTGCTATACAAATACATTTGCTTTGCTTTGAGATGATGTAAATGAGAAAGACTGATACCTGTAGCTGATTGATGAGAGTGATGGCCTGCTGAGGACTACTGAAATCTGAAGAGGAGGATCCATCTGCTGTGTGGTCCAGGACTTCCCTCACCAAGTCAGCAGGAGATGTACAGGGTAAAGGGGCCTGCTGGCTTAGGGACTCCTCCCAGAGGGGGTGTCGGCTCTTTGGAGGCTTGTACTTGCCTTTGTGGAATTGAACCTTGGCCTTCACCTTAGAGTAGTTAGGTGTGGGAAAGCTCAGAGGTCCTTTGCTTCGGCTCTTTGGAGGCTTGTACTCGCCTTTGTGGAATTGAACCTTGGCCTTCACCTTAGAGTAGTCAGGTGTGGGAAAGCTCAGTGGTGCTTTCCTGGAAACTTTGTGATGCGAAGGAGGAGTCCTGAGCTCAGCTGTGGGGGTCTCTAGGGCAGTGTTTTTCAACCTTTTTTGAGCCAAGGCACATTTTTTTCATTGAAAAAATCACGAGGCACACCACCAGCCAAACATGTTAAAAAATGATACTCTGTAGCCTATGGCCTATATTAACAATATAGCCATGCTCATCAAAGTGTCTTGAATAGGAATCAAATAAACACAAAGAATAAAGGACTTTATCATCATTTGTATTTCTTCTTTCAAATAAAAAGTGCACTTAACATGTCCACTTCAAAAATACAGCTTGAACATAACAAATGAAACAACAATGTGGTCTTAAAGGTAGTAGAAAACGTCAAAGTGTTTTGCAAACTCTAATTCTGTCCAAAATTATTAATTACCAGGAATACAGAAATATCGTGCTTATTATGACAGAAGCAATAATATTTGGGAAAGATTTCACTGTTCTACACTGAGAAATATGAAGAGTTCCATGTACAAAATTTATCCCCCCCTCAGCGACGCGACTTGCATGATCAAAGTTGAAAAATTTTAACTTTTTAAGCGACGTGAAGCGATATCTCCCGTCCTCCACTGTCTGTAGAGCGGAGGCAGCAGCCCCTCCCTCCCGCTCCCGCTTCAGTGCTGACGGCTGCAGCGGAGGCTGTTCTACTTCCTCAAAGTATCAGGTTCAAAATTAAAGCGGTAAATTTCTTTAAAACCACAGTAACTACTGATCAAACACATTCTGAGTGAAGTCATCCTTTAATATCTCCGTTAAGTTGATCATTTAACCGTAGAAGCGGAGCATCAACACTCTCTCTCTCTCTGTCTCTACTCTGTTACCGGGGCCACACACACACACACACACACACACACACACACACACACACGCACACGCGCACACACACACACACACACACACACATACATACACATACACCACTATGTGCAAACTACCGATCAGGGACGATTTAAGGCAACGTCATCGCTTCCGTCGCGTTCGGTGTGCACGCACCTTTAGTCACTACTGCAGCACGGACACTCGACAATGGTATATTATTTGCAGATAATAATTAATATGTTTTCAAAATTTTTTTTTAGACCAATTAGGTGAAATTGGATAATTTCCCACGGCACACCTGACGATCTCTCACAGTGGTTGAAAAACACTGCTCTAGGGTGTCCTCTGCCAGCTGCTCCATGCTTGGGTTCTCCAAGTTTCCCTTTATATCAGGATCTGATGCAAAAGGAAAGAGGAGATGAAGTGATAAAGAATATGAGTTGTAGGAGACCATGTTTGTGGCTGATACCACAACACTCAGGAACAATCTATCCCCTGTTTGTCATTACCCCTCCTTGCTAACACAACAGAACAAATGGCACAGGAATTAAGGACCTGGAGAACACGTGTTTTTTTCCTCCTGTTTATCAAAGGACAAAGGCAAAAATTAACAATGAAACGTTCTAAAAGTGAACACAAATTTCTGATAAAAGTTTGAAATGTATTTTTCTATACTGCCACTAACTCTCTTAATTCACAGGAAATCAAGGAAACCCATTAGAATAATTATTTTTACAGTTAAAGTGTTCTTAATGAATATCTCTCATTAATATTGGATAAAAGATATCCTGTTTGGTGTCAGAATAACCGGGAAAATATGATCTTTGTTTTCATCTTGTTTTGAAGGTTATGATCTAACTGTGTTTTGAATTATTTACATATTTCTCTTTCCAAAAAGCTTCCATTCAAAGTCATTAGAACTCACCCACTGACAAACCACAACCCATGACTCATCCAAAGCAATCGAATTGGCTCCCGAAAACACGTCGACCAATAGAAACGCTTAAATTCAATTCATTGGATTTTGGTGCTGGCACTAAGATGCTCATCGCAACGCTCTCTTTTTATTTTCTTTAAAACGTTAGTGTTTTAATTTCATTAGACTTGAAATAACTTTGTGCATCCAGAGAAGAAAAAGCTCCTGTTCCAACGGCTGAGCTGAACCAAGAACCAAGCCTGCACAAGCTCAACACAAGAACCACATCATAGAACAAAAACCAGCACGAGCTGAGCCTGAAAGCTGACAGAGCAAAGCACACTGGAGTTGAAGAAGTCCATGCAAAGTCAGTTTGGACCCGTGGTGAAGATAACACAAACCAGAACCAGGGAAAACTGTGCTGATTCTGAACAAGAACAAATGCCTGTGAGCTGAACCACTGAAGCTGACCAGGCCCAGGAATGGACCCTGTGGACACCCATTGGTCCAGAACCGCATGTTGAGACATCAGACTTTTCTTCCACAACCAGTCTGTCACAGAGAAGGACCACTATGGACTCATCTGAACTTTGAGGTACCCTCTGGATCAAAATTCTAATTGGGCCTAATGTAACTACAGCCACATTGTTTCATCTCCACACTGATGTTATGATAGCTATCACACACACACACACACACACACACACACACACACACACACACACACACACACACACACACACACACACACACACACACACACACACACACACACACACACACACACACACTGAAATCATGCTACTTTTCTTTCTTTCTTTCTTAAGCTTTTTACCTTTAGTTGTATATAAATGTATCCTTAGTTCAGTGAGCGTAGCACTCTCTTTTAGCTTTATTGTGTAAGTAGGTTATAACTTGCTTGATTAATAAATGTTTATACATTCATATTCGTCTGTGATTTATGCAAAAAATAATATGGTTTATGGAGAGTAGATAGTCTTGACAAGAGTTCACAACCATGGATGGCAATGTATTAATAACAATTAAAGCGATCTAAGACACTTTAAACTCACCATCTTAGATGGCACCTCTTGGCAAAATTACTGTAATATTAATAATAATTAATATGATATTTCTTATCACTCCTTGCCTAAGTAATTCACTCTACAGAGTGAACAATGTTTAATACTCACTAATCAGGTGGTCTACACATGCTGGCATGTGTTTAAGAGGTCAAAATAAGTTTAAAAAAAACCCCACTGTGCTTTTATTTTGAAGAGGAGGAAGGAGCTTCACACATGTCATTTTTCAATAGAGAAATGTATTAAATGAATGTATTTTATTGCATACACTGTAAACCTGAACGTTCAAAGAAATTAAATAAATGAAGTAGTTCATACTCAAAGTTATAGAAACAGTTCAACTGGCTTAATTATGTCAAGTTGGTGTAACATGTTGTTCCCTTTAACTAATATTTTTTTAGTAAAATGAACTATATTTGTTTATAAGTAAGCATAACTTCAAATCACAACTTAAATACATCTTAATAGAATTAAGTCATTACATGCTAAGAATGATGAAGTCCTATTCCTTCAAATAGGGAATAAACTGAATTCATACAGTACTTTAATTTAACTTAAAAAGTACAAGTAGCCAGTCATCCAACCTTTTAAGTTCTGGGAAATTTTGACTTTTAAGTTAATCAACTTAAAAAGAATTGAGGCCATCGATTGCCTTAGTTCTTTTGAGCTCTGGTAACTTATTTGGGTTTACAGTGTAATTGTGACCATCACCAGCCCTCCCTCAGGAAGGGTAAGAAAGCATTTATTAAAAGGTGAATATAGAAAAAACTGAGGAAAAAAAACAGTTCAAAGGTAAACTTGAGGCTCAAAGCTAAAGAATAAGACGAAGAAATAAAACAAAAAGAAGAAGAAGAACCTATATTATTATAGTTACTGTATAGAAATAGCTTTTTTTAAAAATAACTTTTCAACTTTTTAATTATTTTTAATGAAGTTCACCTTGAAATTTAAAGGGCCAACGTTACGCTAAATGAACTTTTCTTTGCTTTAAACATCATAAAGTTCTATTAGGGCTTCATACACATGTCCAAAGTGTTTTTTTCATTGATTCCCTCAAATACTATGTTTTTGGGTTCTTAGAACAAATGGAAATAAGTGAAAAATAGCTTTAAAGTTCCACTGGACAGCCATTATTAAACCATTTCATCTTTTAAAATGTTCAGCTTTGAATACTTTCTACTTTTCTGTATCTTTAATTGTTTTTCACTTACAGCCCTTCAAGCAGGATTAGGGTAAATTATAATTGTAATTGATTCATTTAATCATGGGGTAGCTATAATTATAATTATAATTTCAAAAATCTGTTGCAGTCGTAATCGTAATTAAATTGTAATTGAGTTTAGATGACAGACTTTGTAATTGTAATTGCCTTGAAAATTTTATAGAAAATGGTCAATTATAATTTAACAAAACTGGGCAGCCATGTTATAGTTCTATGTACAGTTCTACACATATGTAGTTAATTATTATTAAAATATGTTTCATATCAAGCTTTCACACATTTTACTATTTAAAATAAAATAGAAATCTACGTACACAAAAAAGGCTCAGACGCCCACACTGAAAGTATTAAAACCTATATTTTCATTGATTAGGAAGCCTAACAAGGTAATCAATAGATAGGAAATACATTAGATGATATATATTTGTTTTAGTGTAGCATTAGAGATGCTAACAGAAAGCTAACATGAGGAAGGTTAACTATTATTAGGTTATTTATTTCAGGCTCAGTAATTGTAATTGATCTTTAGCCACTTCACCACAAAACTGTATCAAACTGATCCAATTCAGACTAAATGTTAAATGTTAAAATGGAACAGATTTAAAAAGAGCTTTTATGACAAAGTACTGTGTTCTAAATATTTTTACAGTATCAGCTCATTCACACGATTATTAAATATGTCAATAAATGTACAATATAATAATCACTGGATTGTGTAAAATCAGTGAATTAGTCATAAAAGTTGAAACTTACTTTGGTCTCAAACGTTGCTCACTGATGACATCTGCTGGTCAATGTTTTTCAAACGTTCTTTCTGATGGTGAACAGAGAGATTCAGTAGATTCTACTGTGCTTTGATCTTTAGCCTGAGTTGCCATGACAGCCTGTCAACATTGAGTTTTTTGGAACTGCCTTTTATTGACTAAATGTGTGTCATAAGCTGGAAAAGCATTTAATTCTCCAATGATCTTTTTCTAGTTTGTTTATCTGAAGTCTATGTTCAGTTACTTTAAATATTAATTTTGTGAAGGTGAAAACAGTATAATGTACATTATGGTCTATTTTTTTTCCTTTTTGAAAGCTGCATTTGGAATCAAATGGAGTTTATTTAACCAAACCAAATTAGATCACCAATAATCTGAGCCAATATTTAAAAAAATGAATTGAGAAATGCCATGGAGCCTGGACAAAAAATAATATTTAAATGAATCAATAAGAAAAAGGATAATGCATTACAAAGATTGCATATTTCAATTTCAGACTGCAACTGAAAATCATGTTAAAGTACTATTACAGGCCAGCATTGATAAACCTGCTGGGACTGACAATATTCAGACTAAATAGTTAAAGTTAGGAGCTGCTTTAATTGCTTTACCTATTTCTCACATAATTCAAGTTGAACAAAATGTGTTTTTCCTACACAATGGAAGACAGCTAAGATTATTCTTCTCATTAAAAACAAGGAAAAAACAGTAGACCTATGAGTTTGTTACTGTGTTGAGTACAATCATGGAAAAAGTGGCGTATGATCAAATAAAAGACTTTTTAGAAAATGGACTACATTCAAATGATCAACATGCACATAAATGGGGTCACGCTACGACAACAGCACAGCTCAGATCACAGATGACTGGCTCCAGGAAAACCTCAACAAAACCATATTTTTAGATCAGTGTTTCTCAAATGGGGGTCCGTGTACCCCTAGGGGTAGGTGATGGCTCTACAGGAGGTACTTGAGATGAAGTGAAGAAAATTAACAAATAAAAGTATTTTAAAATGTGGTTTTATAATATTTATTTTTTGTTAAAAATTATAATCATACTAAATATTACCAGCAACTCACAAAATGACACTAAAAACACACACACACACATACACAGAGCATTATACTCACTATTACCAACAACACACAAAATAACAAAGACACAACAAATGAAAGAAAAATACACAAAACGACAAAAAAAAAAAAAAAAACCCACACACACAGAGAATATTTTAAATACTACCAATAACACAAAAAAAAAAAAGAAATCACAAAAATATGATAGAAATGATTTTATTAGAACATTTTTACACCCCCTCTAGGATGTCATGTCAAGGCTTGAGGGGTTGCAACATAAACAAGACGCCACAGAGAAATCAAAGGTTCATCAAAAGTATTTATTAACAAAATTCTAAAAGTATCAACAGAACAAACTGAAGGGACTGGAGACCCTGGCCCAACTGAACAAAAGTAGGGAGGACACTGTAGGGCCAACCCTATACAGGGCCGTCGTCCCAGCGTCCACCCTCTAAACTACAAAAACATACAAAACACTAAACTACAGGAGCACGAAAAACATGAGGACCAGAAATCTCTAGTCCAAACTAAACTAACAAACATCTCCAGTGGGCGCTAAAGACCTCTCCCCACATGTCTGCTGATGGTCAGTTGTTGTGCCTTACTCCTTCTGGTCCTCTCAGCCCTTTATAAGCTCCTCCTCCCTCTCCTACCTGATTACTGATGTGAGTCAGGTGTGTTAGGAGAGAGGAGGAAGGGCAGGATGAGAGGCCATGAGGAACCAGCCGTAACAACATGAACTGAAAATATAAAAGTCAGTGTTGGTCCCATATTAGGAGGAAAAGCACCGTAAATAATTAAAATAAAATAAATCTATTCAGGAGACACTACTGTAAATTATACTTCTTTAGAAAGTTAGATTCTTTAAAATGCGTGTTATAATTTAGTCATTCCATCATTATGATCTATTGATGTTTATACACAGAATTCTGATCAAATGTTGTAGTCAGACATGAGGGACTTGGATTTAAAAGTTAGAGAAAGAGGAACTAGAGCTAAAATAAGTTTGAGAACCACTGATTTAAACTATAATATTTTGTTAAATAAATATAGCTGTTACGGATTATCTGCATTAAAATGAACTGAAAGTGATCTTAGTAATGAAAAAAATAAAGTTTATTGCAATGGCAGCTATTTTATACAGATGTCTTTGTGGAAAATAAATGAAGTTACAATTGTGCAACATTTGGTCTCTAACTTTTTAAGTTTATGCATGAGATGTTTTACTTGTATTTGAGTACATTTTCAATCAAGTAACTCCTCGTGTCCTGCTGTGCCTGGTCTTGCTCCCTGTTCCTGCTCCCATTTTGGATTGAAGTTTTGTTTTGTTTTTTTGAGAATAAAACATGGACTGGTTCCAGGAACGTTATGCTTCGATCCTTCTCTCTGCATTTGGGTCCACACAACACCGAACCGTAACACCTATTCAGCTTTTGACCTCAAGTGTTAGGGGGCGCTAGCGCACCATCTATATCTATCGCCACTTCCTGTTCATGATGTCACCGTGTCGCAGTTGTTTGCATTAAGAAAAAAAAGGTCGATATTAAAAAGGTTTTTGTACCACTAAAAGTCATTAAAGTTAATATTTCATTGTTATTTAAAATTATTCCCATGATTCCAAACTTACTTTAAATCTCGGGTCACAGACTTCACTTCCTCCTTCATCTCCATGACTGTGGGCGGTGGCTGTGCTGATGGACGTTAGCCGATTATATCACAAATATTCTGCGTCTTCAAACAGAGCAATGTAACGTTAATGTGAGCGGATGGGTCCACTATGATTATTGTTTGTTCTGCGCAACGGTGAGTGTTCTCATATTCTTCTATGTGCTAAGAAAGATGCTAGCAGCTACAATGTAAACACACACACCCACGGCTGCACTACATCGGGATGTACATGGTGAACGCACACAGAGCCGTTGAGAAAGAGTTGCGACTTTGGTGTTGCAAAACGTTTAATCTTCGTGGTACTTTCGAGTCTCTCTTTTTTACACACACACAGTGTATTATATTATCTCTATCTAATCGTACTACTAATCTACTTAATCTTTTTTTGTATTATTCTTTTATCTTATAGTTACTGGTATTCTCATTGTATTATTATTGCTATTACCTTATTATTAGGGGGTCAAGCCCGTGGGGCCAGGGAATTGTGTATGTAAGCATACGCGGTTCCTAGGATCAGCGGTGCTAGGAACCCTATTGTAATCGTTCTGATTATTATTATTATAGTTACCTTTTATTTTTCCCCCGGTAAAAGTAGTGCTGCAGGCTAAACCGTGCAAGGTAGGGCGGTGCCCTTTGGGGATTGGGTCCAAACCACCCGGCGTACCTTGGACGCAAAAATTCACATATGTCCGCCAGCAGGTGGCGCTATAACAAAGGTTAACGCCTTTTGGCCAATAACTCCCACACCGTTTGTTGCAAATTTAAAACTTCATATCCACAGATTCCTTGAATAGCACTGAATCACCTGGGCTAGGTCACGCCCATTTCCGCCTAACTTTTCTCGGAGCAAAATCGCAAAAACTGGAAAACCTACTTTTTCGAACTCCTCCTTGGTGTAAATTCTGCGCAAATTATTAATGAGTAAAGTTTTCTGGCGCATATCTCGGTCAAAATAAATGCTAACAATACCAAATCTGAGATCCTTAGTTGGCATGTGACTGTGAGAAAATGCACCAAATTTGAAAAATGTAAGCCACTAGGGGACGCTACAAATAACAAATAATTATATCTCTTAATTGGCACGACCAATTGTTACCAAATTTGGAGGGTATGATCTTGGGTCCCGCGATATCTCAAAGTTATTTGCCATTGGTCAAAGTGGGCGTGGCTTATTACATCATATCACATAAATAAATAAACATTTATTTCTGCTGAATTATTATGTTGAGGGCAGTGAAATTTACAGGGTAGATATAGAAGACCACACAGACCACCCATACCAAAAATTGCGCCACTAGGTGGCGTTATAATTGCAAAAACATTTTGGCCTTTAACTTTCACAATTTTATTCACATCTTCATAAAATTCATTTCTACATGTTCCCTACATAGTTTCGCATCTTCTGACATGAGCCACGCCCACTCCCACAGCACATTGCTCTTTGTAAGTCACTACATATCAAAAACCTACTTTTTCAAATTCATCTTTGGGGTTTTGTCTAATCAGCATGAAACTTGGCACGTAGAGTCTTCACTTGGACCTGATCTACAGTTCAGCAAAAAATTTGTTCAAGCAAAATATGCGCAAAATATTAACGAGTAAAATTTTCTAGCAAGCTATTAAAACACAAACTATTGTATATCTTCGTCAAAATAATTGCTAACACCACCAATTCTGAGATCCTTGGTTGCCATGAGACAGTGGGGGTATGAGCCAAATTTGAATAAATTAGGCCTCTAGGGGGCGCTGCAATTATGAGAAATGTATATCTCCTAAATGGCACAACCGATTTTTACCAAATTTGGTGGATATGACCTTGGTTCGCTCCTGGGACTGCATCTCAAAGTGCACCGCGATTGGTTAAAGTGGGCGTGTCTTATTACTACATAACATATAAATAAACAAACCTTTATTTCAGCTGAAGTATTATGTTGAGGGATGTGAAATTTACAGGGTAACTATAGAAGAGCACACAGATCAACCATACCAAAAAGTGTACCACTAGGTGGCGCTATAATGGGTGCAAACACATTTTGGCCTGTAACTTTCACTCTTTAAATCACATCTTCCAAAACTTCATATCCACCTGTTCACAGCAAATGGCACGTTGGCCTGTGTCCTGACGCTCGCCACGAGCCCGTCATCCTTTGTGACGTACTTCCACGGGCTCCGCGGGAACCTGTGGGCCGAGTCGCGCGGGAAGGCTTGGCCCCCTTTCATAACTGCTTGCAGTTCTAGTTAGTTTCATAACCGAATAATTGGTCAATAAATTCATCGATTAATCGGATTAAAAAAACAACACATTTTTATTTTCAGCCTCCCATTGTGAATGTAGTGACAGGTCACCCTAAGGTGGACTTCATTAGGTACACGTGTCCATATATCAGCAGTGAGAGACAGTTTGCTGTTTGTGTTAAATGCAATCTTCACTTTCTTTAAAGTCTTCATATTTTTTCTCCATGTGCTTTGTTAGATGCAAAATGTGTCATTCATCTCCACTTGGGGCGACCATGGCTCAGTGGTAGAGTGAGTTGTCCAGTAAACGAAGGCTTGGGGGTTCAAATCCTGATTTAACCGAGTCATTGTCGTTGTGTCCTTGGGCAAGGCACTTTACCCACATTTCCTTGTATGAGTGAGTATGATTTGTGCATGAATGTTGAAGGTGGTCAGAGGGGCCGTAGGTGCGAAATGGCAGCCACGCCTTTGTCAGTGTGTGGCTACATTGTAGCTTACCACCACTGGTATGACTGTGTGACTAACTGGTGTGAATGAATAATGGTTTCTGTAACGCGCTTAAGAGTCTCCTCAAAGAAAGCGCTATATAAATCCAAGCCATTATTATTATTTATTATTCATCCATGGACACATGCCAGTGATAATCATGTAGAGCAGGGGTCTCAAACTCAAATTACCTGGGGGCCACAATAGGCATAGTCTGGGTGAGGCTGGGCTGCATCAGGTATTCCACAAAAAAACTTAAGTAAAAAAAATTAATCTTCATAAACGTCATGACTAACAGTTCCTTAAAAGTACCCCTCTGTGCTCTGTCTCACTCACATGCATGCGCACAGCTGCTGCAGAAGAGGAGCTCAGCTCATCACTTTTACTGTATTGTGTAGAAACTTTGCTGTCTCATGTCTCATTCAGCAGTAAAAAAAACACTAAACTTTACCATTATATATGTTAAAAAACGTGACCAAAAACTCAGTTTTAACTCTGTCAGAGGTGACGCACTTTCAGTGTGAGGTCGTGCATACAAGTTGTCGAGAACACGCAGGGAGACAGGGAGACGTGATTGGTTAAAAAACAGTCCACATTTTTAACTGATCATATCGATAACATTACCTATACTCTAGAGTGTTTTGCAACTCAGACCATTAAAGGTTTCCTAACATTGTCAATCACTCAGAAAAGTCACCACCTGACCTTGTTGAAATACGACATGGCTTTTGATTACGTTTTAGCTAAACAAGGTGGCCTTTGTGTAGCTTTGAATCTTACTGGGGATACTTGTTATACATTAATCCCTGATTCCTCGGATAACATGGCTAGTGTGATAGACGCATTGCAGCGCATAAGAGAGGCCTTTGGTCCATCATCAGGTGCCGGCTGGTCAGCAAATGCTTGGCTACAAGATAGATTGGGTCCAGTAGGTTCAGTAGTGGCCCAGATTCTCATAGCCGCTGTTTTATCACTGTGTGTGATGGTTTGCTGCTGCACACTGTTCCTGACCTTTGCCAAAGCTATGATATTAAGATGGGTGGGCATTGTGATGCCAAGTGAAAATACTCAGATGGTGTAGATTACAATACAGATGAGGAGGAAGACGAGATAGTGGATGCATATCCATATTAACTGATTAGGCTATTTCCTGCACATATTTAACCAGGAGATTCATGGTTAAAAGGGGGAATAGAAGGGAAAATGCTAATAGTTATTAAATGAAGGCATTATTCATGTAGACTTTAAGCTTTTATTGGAAAAAAAAAAGAAAAAAATTAGAATTAGGACAACAAGTTACATTATTATGTTGTACTTGATGTGATGCAGATATTCTTTACCTTCCAGAACAAGTTCAAAGGTGATGGTGCTAAGCGATCCTAAATGGCCCAAATGAACTGAGACACCCCAAACATGGACAATCCAAATATGGACAATGAAGGACACTGAAGGACAAAACATGGATGGCTGTTAGTGGAATTATTTTTAAGCTTGTATCTTAAAAAACCAAAAGAGTCACACAGAGGAAAAATGAGAGATATGCCTTCTTAGTTGCAATAATGACTTGATTTATTTAACAGGTAAATCAAGGAGGACAAAAGAATACAACCTGAGTTGAAGAAAGTCAGAAAGTTTGTCCTAACATATGAGTTCAACATTGTGATTATATAGCTGGTAGACATCCTTCGATTTTCGGACCATCCCAGAGTCATAAATGAAAACATGATTAGGTCTATCAGTGACTAGTTAATGAGTACAAAACTTGCTTAATACAGATCTTGATATATGTGAGAAATGCAAACAGTTGTGGTTTCAGGTGTAATAAAGACGTTAGGTAAGATGTTTTTCAAACCATAGCCTTGGACTCTGAAAGATCATAAAACACTGTGCAACTCATCGTGAACTTTGAGATTTACTAAAACACAGAATATAATTTTAATAACATTCCCCCCTGTTTATGATCTGAAAGGCAGGAAAAACATACCAAAAATCACAACTTAAAATCAAACAAAAATCATAACATCACACCACACAAAAAGAAAACCATCAATAACATCAGTTTAAGAGCACTTCACGAAGATTTTCACTCAAAAACCTCACACTAATGGTTTTAGATAAACTCATAAGCATTGATAGCAGCAGGCTGCTTGTTGATAGGACCATTCGGAGCAAATGGGGTATTCTCTCCAATCTCCGGCAGGTTCTGACTCAGCATGGTCCCACTAACGAGCCTGGTGGTAAGACGGACGATGAGCCCTCTGACAATAGGAATGATCACCAACCCCACCACGGCCAGGACCAGCAGTGTCACACCTGCAGAGATCAGAAGAGAATAACCAAATGAATACCAATTATCATACAATGAACCAAACCATGTAGAGATAGGATTAGACACACCGGATGTAGCAGCCACCTCCTCAGACAGGGCCTTCAGGTTGCTCAGTGCACGTGTCACGCTGCCATCCGGTGCAGTGTTATTGGGAATGAAAACACAACAGTCATCACCAAACATCGTACAGACCCCACCCCTCTCTGCAAGCAACATATCCAGCCCCAAACGGTTCTGCCAGGCCATCAGTGAAGTGGGCGCCAACTGCTCATGTATACCTTGAATTGCGTCACGTGTATAATTGATAAAACGTTGCTGATTGTAAAATATGAAATTCAGCCAATCTACGTTCTTGTTGATGGTGGGAAATAAAAAAATTGACTCGAAGCCAGCCCCTATTTGACACCTTGCCTTAAATTCATCAGGTACTCCACGTGGAACACCAATAGCATCAATGTAAATGCTTTTGTCGAAGGAACCCAGAGGAGCAGCCCTGCGGGAACGACGCGGAGGAGGCCCAACAGCAGCAACGACTTCATCCTTAGTAATGTAGGGTATTATCTTAAAAGGAGCAATAAGCAAAGTTAATGTGCAGATGCCATGCCAATTAGCCGGTAAAATAGGACGCAGACGCATGTCACCACACAACCACCACAGGTCAGACCTCGGTTCATCCTGTCCAAGAAAGAAAACTTCAAAGAGGCTATCATTCATGGCAGGTCCAACCGTAATGTTTCTAGCACACCATACTGGAGGTAGTAACCCCACACTCACACTTCCTGGAACGGCTTCCCGTAGGAAACAAGTGTAGTTGGCTGGATAAGCAGTCGCAGTAGGTGGCGCTCCAACAGGTGCTGACATAGCGGGATATTTGTACGTCAGGTCAAAACACGGCTTAGGCATAGGCACCGTCCTCTTAAATAAAAGAAGAACACAATTAATAGTTGTTAAATCAAAATCAAAAGGAGAAGTTGCTAGTGAAGGTCGGGCCCCAGCACAGACGATACAGTCAGCCTTCACCACTGTACGTGCTGTGTATCTCATCCACTGTAACCACAGGTTCCTCTCATTGAATCCCTTCTCTACAGATAAAACATCAGAGTAAGACATCTCCTTTCCTAAATAGGTGTTATTAGGTATAAGGTTTTTTACCAACTCCGTGACAGTAGGTATAGTTGAAGTCAAATCATTAAAATCAGAGTCAACTGTCTTAACTTTGGGGTTCACCTGTATAGCATCTGGCAACCCATGCACCAGTACTCTGAAAGAACCGTGGGGATCATGGTGGGCTGGACGATAAACATGCAGCTTGAAATGGCGTTGATCCTGGAATTTAGCATTGACAACAGAAATATACAAAGGGTTACAATCACCAGGTTCACAAGATTTCAAAGAAGTGTCCCTAAATATACTCATTCTCCTTTCGAGTCCTCCAAAGGTGTAAGTGGGATCCTTGCCCCAGGTAGGGTCGGTAGACCACACGCACTCAGGCCAGGTGTAAGCTCCATGCGCCCCAGGTGTAGAACGACCATCAGGAATTGTACAGAGGTATACAGTCATACCTCTCCAGCTTGCTTCATCGCCATAGCAAGTGATGATTGCACACAGGTCGATCTTGACAGTGGTTGTCTTCCCAGCCGGGAAGAGCAGGCAGGGACGTGAAGGGTTGTAGGAATGAGCAGCGATGCCTGGGATTTTGTCAGGTGTCAACGCAGAGCGCTTGGATCGGTTGAGTGTTCCAGCAACAGCATTGGTTCCATGAGAATGCTGTACATGCACATTCTGATGCATAGGGTTAGCATCGTTCTTAGGATGACTAACCTCAGGTGTATTGCGCAGGTGCATGATCATTAAAGGGATCCCCACCAGCATCAGCATGAAGAGAAAACCCATCACGAATTCAGTTACAGATGGGGTGCACCTGCGTGATGTAGATTTAGAATACCTCGGAGGAGGTGGAGGAGGATCAGGTGTGTCCATCCTGTATTCCATTGTCAGTTCTCTCAAAGTTCAGTTCTGTCCAAAAGGTCTGAAAACAGAGTGTCAAAAGTCAAAACTATTCAAAGTCTTTAGTGTTCTCAGCCTGGGGTGTGTCGAAAGCAGCAGCAGACAAGTGCACTCGTTTGCAGTGTGAAAGATGCACCCAAGAGTTCCTTTCTGCCACTCGTACTGCTGTTGTTGTGCTTAATAAGACCTGAAAAGGACCCGCCCATCTCGGGGAGGAACAGCTTTTTCTCTTAATTATTTTCACAAGCACATAATCACCCGGCTTCACAATTTCAGATAAAACAACCTTTTCTTCATCAGGGGGATGAAGAGTGTTAGCTGTGACCTCTGCACTTTTAAGCAAACGTTTCATATAATCAACAAGTGTGTCCTCGTTATCAGAGGAGTTGTTATCAGTCCCCAGCTCTGGCAGTCTGTAAGGCCTTCCAAAAAGCACTTCAAAAGGAGAGAGGCCACACTCAGTTGGAATAATTCTCATATTCAATGTTACAATTGGTAAGCAAAAGAGCCAATTGCGTTTTGTTTCCAACATTGCCTTTTTTAACTTATTTTTAAGTGTCTGGTTACAGCGTTCCACTAAACCGGCTGATTGTGGATGATATGCACAATGATGTTTAAGGTTTATCCTGAAGTGTTCACCAAGTTTTTTAATCATCTCATTTACAAAATGTGTACCATTATCACTGTAGATTTTTTCAGGTATTCCAAATCTAGGTATAATGTCCCTAACTAGAGCTTTTGCAACTGTTAAAGCATCTGGTGATGAAGTAGGAAAAGTCTCAACCCATTTAGAAAACTGATCAATGATTACCAAACAATATTTCTTTCCTTCAACTTTGTTTAGTTCAATAAAATCCATGCAAATGTGTTGGAAAGGGTAACTAGGTCTAGGGAATTTCCCACGTTTTGGCCTATAGTACCCCTGAACATTGTGTTTAGCACAAGTGAGACATTTAGCACAAAAATTTTTAGAGTAATTTTGAAAACCATAAGTTGTAAAAACCTTATCAATAAGTTTAACCATACCACCCCATTAGACATGGCACACGCCATGGCTCACAATAGCAGCAAATCTAAACAAATTTTTAGGCAAGATTAATTTATTGTCAGGTCATTGATAAAGCCCAAATGAATCCAAAAATGCACCCTTCTTTACCCAAAAATCAATCTCCCGTGCAGGAGATGATTGTTGCATGTCTTTTAAAATCTGATTGTCCAAAAACTTTATTTTAGCATCAGTATCTGTGACTTCATCACTCAAAAGGGAAGAAACCATTTCCTGAGAAGCTAACTTTGCAGCAGCATCTGCAAGAGCATTACCACGAGAAATGGGGTCATTAACACGAGTATGGGCAGCACATTTGATAATAGAAATTTTCTTGGGTAACTGAACTGCATCTAATAATTCCAAAATCAAATCCTTATGATTTATAGGCTTACCAGAACTAGTAACCAAACCTCTATTCTTCCACTGCTGAGCAAACACATGAATAGTGGAGAAAGCATACTGACTGTCAGTGTAGATGTTTACATTCTTCCCCTTGGCTAGCTTACAAGCCTCTGTCAAAGCAACCAACTCAGCCGCTTGAGCAGAAAAGTGTGCAGGCAAAGCCCCACTCCTCAAGGTTTTCTCATGTGAAACTACAGCATAGCCGGAAGCATTTGACCCATCAGGATTCTTCCTGCAAGAACCATCAACAAACATTGTCAAATCTGGCGTCAGCAAAGGCATATCCGAAAGATCCTTTCTTGGTAATACCTTTTCCGAGATGTCAGTTAAACAATCATGAAATGTACCATCAGTTTCAATAGGTATTAAGGTTGATGGATTCAATGTTGTACACCTTACGATTGTCAAATGTGGTTGGCTTAGCAATGTAGTCATACATGATAAATGTCTAGCCGGTGAAAGATAAGAAATCTTGTTTTGTAATAGTATAACACTAACTGCATGTGGTACTTTAAGCGTCAACTCATGAAACAAAACAACTGAAGCAGACGATTGCACAGCCATGGAGGCCGCAATCACAGCTTGGACACAAACTGGTAAAGATCTTGCAACATGATCAAGTTTAGTAGAGTAATAAGCTATTGGCCTGTCTTTTTCGCCAAATCGTTGAGTTAAAACAGATGTCATGTGACCATCCCTGCAGTCAACAGTTTGGGTAAAAGGTTTCTTGTAGTTTGGAAACCCTAAAACTCCAGCAGATACCATTACTGATTTAACCTTGTCAAAAGCCATGTCTGCCTCTGGCGTCCACGTCAAAAGGTCAGATGCAGCCAAAGGTGTGTCATAACAAAGGTTATGCAGTGGAGAAGTAATCTCAGCATAATTGCATATCCATGACCTGCAGTAGTTAACCATGCCAAGAAAAGACATCATTTGTTTTTTACTCAAAGGCTTGGGAGCTTTAAGAATAGCTGTTTTTCTATTTTCATCTATCATTCTCCCTTCACCTGAAATGATATGACCAAGATATTTAACTTTTTCCTCCCACAGCTGCATTTTGTCTTTATTTACTTTATGCCCGTTGTTAGCAAGAAAAGTCAACAAAGCAATCGTGTCATGTTTACAAGCTTCTTCAGACGGATGCGTTAAAAGAATGTCATCTACATAAAGTAGGATTTGACTACCATTTGGAGGTATAAACTTTGAAATGTTAACTGACATTGCTTGCGAGAATATTGTAGGACTTTCGCAATAACCCTGTGGTACACGAGTGTAAGTGTACTTTTTCCCTCTGTAGGTGAACGCAAACCAAAATTGGCTATTTTTGTGCACTGGAACAGAGAAAAACGCATTAGAAATGTCAATAACAGTAAAGTATTTTGCATCAGGCCTTAAATCATTTAGTAGTACATGTGGATCTGGCACCAAAGGAGAGCGTGGAATGACAGCATCATTAACCGCTTTTAAATCCTGCACAAGTCTCCATCCAACTGATGGTGGAGCCTTCCTGACAGGGAACAATGGTGTATTGCAGGGTGAGTCAGGGCATTCAATTATTACCCCTGCGTTCAAAAGTTCAAAAATGGTAGATGAAATACCCTCCTCTGCCTCTGGCTTTAAAGGATATTGGCGCTGATAAGGTCTGAAGGTGGACTTAGGTTTGACCTCAACAGGTGCAGCGTCTTTGATAAGGCCAACATCAGACTTGCCTTTAGACCATAAACATTCTGGGACATTTGCCAATTCAGATAACTTATCAACTGAAGAATACAATAGTCAATGACTTTTAGTATTCTTATCAATAGAAAGGTGAGTTGCTGGTTTTGCATACATCACCCAATTTAAAGTGGACCTGTATGTGCCACTCGAATCACTGAACCAGGTGTTAGGCTCTAACAAGCGCCAGTCATCTGCCTTTGTGCAGTCTTTCATCCAAAGTCCAAGATTCTCCCAAAATTCACCATTCTGTTTTGAGAGAGAGACATGGGGGACAGAGTGAGGCACTGAAAACAATTTTTCAGCAGCTGAGGGGAGAGAAACGGATACTGCACAGTTTCCCACATGTGACCAATAAATGTCATTCAAGAACAGTTTGACATCCCCAAGTTGTGTCAGCTTGGCCTCATACTCTGCATCAGGGCCACATTTAGATCTGAAATACATGGTACAATGTAAGTCTTCAGCTTGCATGAAAACAGATGAGGGGAAAACTCTATCTTTAGCTTTTGAAATAAGCATGTCATTAAAGCCAGGCAGTGGTAAATCGGTCAGATCCAAAGAATACCAGTAGTCAGGTTCACAGTTATACTGTGTAACAAAAGTGTCTGCCAGCCGGCGAACACTGATAGCATGTTTGTCTGGTACCAGAGCAAGATGTAATTTAGTCATCAGATCTCGTCCAAGCAAGTTACATGGACATTTAGAGGAAACAACAAACCTACAATACACATTTCTATGTGTATCAGTGTCTACAACCTCTAATTCTTGTGACTCAGGTTCTTTGTACAACTCACTGCTGGCTGTTCTGCAGACCACATGTTTTCCAGACAGCTTAACTGTTGGTAGGGCATCAGCTCGTATTACAGATCTGCATGCTCCTGTGTCAATCAAAAATGGAACAGTTATACCATCAACAGACAAAAGAATGGTGGGTGGGTTGACATTCAATGTTAAAAGCTCTGCAGCTTTATAACAGAGAATTTCATGTGCATCCTGCTTCTTAACAGGTGCAGAAGATGATTGTACTTTTGGGTCAATAGCAATATCAGATGTGTCATTCACTGTTAAATTCTCACCTTTACCCAGATCACCATGTACACTTACTGTGTCTCCATCTAGTCATTGCTGAGTGGGATGTCTCTGTCTCCCATCCTTCACTCCCTTTCGCTGTTTACATGTTCTTGCCCAATGTCCAGTTTTTCCACAAACATAGCACACATCGTTATCGCGTGGCCTGAATTTGTTTTGGGTCTCGTTTCCTCTGAGGTTACTCCTATTCCCCCAAGTCCTGTTTTGAGACATGGGCGACCTGTTCTGAGGGGAAGGAGAGTCAGAGTTAAGATAAATGTCAGCATCACCCTCATGAAAGAAGATGGAATTAGGCTTCTTCTTATTTTTCCTCTCTTTGTCCTTAAACCAGTTTTCAGCATGTTTAAGGTGTTCCAGTACATCATTTAGGTTAGCAGTTCTGTGGTTAGCCATGTGTTTTGTTACAAACTGTGAGAGTTCATGCCGTGCTCCAGTAAGCAGAGCATTCTTCAACTGTTGTGAGTAGGGTGTGCTAGTGTCATTCACATCTGCAGGTTTCTCAATCCCACTGTGAAAATCAAAAACAGTTGACAATCTGCCAAAATAGGTTTCAATGTCCTCATCATCTTTTTGTGTACACCTATTTATCTGAATCCAATCCGGTGTTTTTTTGTACCGCGCTGTAATTTTCTCCATTAATGATGAAAAATTTCCAAGCACTGCTGACCCATTAGGATCATCAACAGTAGCATATTTGATTGCCAAGTGATTCTGTAGTGGACTCCAATTACCAGCAGTTAAAGCCCACTCAGTAGTTAAGATAGCACGCACTGCCACTTCAACCTCAGTGGAATCTAACCTATAACTGTGAATCAACCCTTTAACCCCAGCATCAAACTGTTTAAGAGACTCACGAGGATGAGGGATATTCTCAATAGCTTTTCTAACATCAGAAGCTGTCCATGGTCTGTATACATGGACAGGTCCGTCATGTCCTGCAACCTCAATCATCGGACAAAGGTCAGTCCCAGTCAGCGTCTCTGAAAGCAAGTTATCAGCATTAGTTTTTTTCACTGAGTAAAGTTTCTTTACCTTACCATCGCGAAGTGTCATGGCATTACTTGTAATACTGATTGGGGATACCACTTGGTCGACCACGACATCAGAATTATAAGCAGGAGGAGCAGATGGTGCAGGGTTAAGCACAACTGCTGAGCTTGAACCAGCTTCCACATTCACAGGTGGAGCTCGCGGTGAAAAAGCAGTAGACTCATCATTATCCTGTTTTTTGTCATAAAAAGCAACAGTAGAAGTTTGCTTAGCCTCATCTTGTTTCTTTTTGAAGCCCTCTGCACGGTTCTTTGCAATTTTAAGCCAACATCGAGCCATAACTATTTGTTGTTCAAGTTTGGCGCGCTTTTTAGTACGCTTAGTGTCTTTGAGCTTCTCTTCAAGTTTGACAGTCAAAACAGCACAGTCTCTGAGTTGGAGGGTTCCCGAAAAATTATATTTTTCTTTCCATTTCTTTAGGTGTTTAATCGTGTTTGGATTTTGGGTGAACATGAATTTTACATCACCTACTAGCTCACTCTCTTGTTTAGCAGCTTTGTTCCCCATTACTGCAGTTAGTGGGTCACAAAAAAGAGTTATCGAGCTTGCACAAAAAGCACACACACTTACAAGCAAGGGAAAAGGAGTAGTCTAAAAATAGCTCTCTCACTCACACTTGCAGGCAATAAAGGAATGCACACACACCCACACGTGCGCTCTCAATCAAACTGCAAAAACAGTGTTAAAGTTACAAACACTGTAGCAAAAGAAGAATAACTTTTCAACCACAGTTATCTTTGAATGAAAACAAGATATCCAGCAAGAAAAAACCAACAAGAAACAAAAAACTTTAAACTTCCAGACAATATTTCAATAAATCCAACATAACGAACAGAAACAAACACTTTTGAACAACAACCACAGACTTTAACTACACACACACATACCACAAGAAACATATATTTAAAAGTCCCTGACTTTAAGGTCCCTGACCTATGAGCTCCACAATATTAACGACGCGACGGAGTAATTCAGTATACGTGCTGAACTCAAAACCACGACTTCTTTTGAGCGAAAAGGTCACAGTCCCTGACGTGTAAAACTTTTCAGAAGATTCAACTAGTCCCAGACTAGACACTGCTTTTTAAGATGGAAAAAGCCACTTAGAAGTCCAACTCCCAAGTCTTCTATGGGTTTGGGTTGATCAGACCCTAACCATAGGTTCACTTTGCAACTTTCAAAGGAGAAGAAAGCATACCTCTGTGACTCACGTGTTAGTTCAATTGCGTGCGTTTCCCAACACCTCCGTGGAATCGTCAAAAGACCAGCCAGAACCTCTTTTTAACGACAAAAAGTCGGAGTTCTTACCTCAACGGGTCAGATGGCGATTACCAGTGGTGATGAAGAGAAAGAAGCAGCAATCCGGCTCGAAGGACCAATTTGTTAGTGGAATTATTTTTAAGCTTGTATCTTAAAAAACCAAAAGAGTCACACAGAGGAAAAATGAGAGATATGCCTTCTTAGTTGCAATAATGACTTGATTTATTTAACAGGTAAATCAAGGAGGACAAAAGAATACAACCTGAGTTGATGTCAGAAAGTTTGTCCTAACATATGAGTTCAACATTGTGATTATATAGCTGGTAGACATCCTTCGATTTTCGGACCATCCCAGAGTCATAAATGAAAACATGATTAGGTCTATCAGTGACTAGTTAATGAGTACAAAACTTGCTTAATACAGATCTTGATATATGTGAGAAATGCAAACAGTTGTGGTTTCAGGTGTAATAAAGACGTTAGGTAAGATGTTTTTCAAACCATAGCCTTGGACTCTGAAAGATCATAAAACACTGTGCAACTCATCGTGAACTTTGAGATTTACTAAAACACAGAATATAATTTTAATAACAATGGCTAACCCCAACGAAGCTGTCATGAACTGTGCTGCCAAACGATAAGTGGATGGTGCTAAGGAAAACAACAACTGTTCAATGTGTTCATATGTGTGGTGTTATATATTAAAATATGCCTATTACAATGTATTTTACTTTATTAATGACAACTTTTATTTGATATTCAATATTTTAAAACATGTTTTGGATTTCCTAAAGTTAGCATATGGTACTTATATTGGGACCTCAAACACTTTGTTTTTCTGGGTTTTATTTGTAGGGCCAGTGGGCTAGGTAAGGAAAGGTTCACTATGGGGAGCGATGGGTTGACCAGGCCCCGCAGTTGGACGCCTTTTTGTTTGTTTCTGAGGTTCTCAATGTATGTGCTTTTATATAGGTACACATAGACATTTAGGCACATTGATAATGATTAATAATAGTGGCCAAATTACAGTTAAAATGACCTACTGACATGGAATTAAAATTGATATTTACAGGATTAAAGCAAGAAATTTAAATTTAAAATAATACTAGTTTTCTTATTTTTGGTTGGTTAATGGATTTCTTAACATCGCTAAAAAAGCTGAGTTGATATTTGGTGTGGCTCTTATTTATCCACACTTTGAAATTGTTACAGTATGAATAAAATTGAACATGATTAAACAGATGTCATAATTTACAAGAGAGTTAACAACATGCTTTGTTGGAGGACTGAAGTGTATTAAAGCATTTAACGTGTGATATTAAAGGTTTATAGTCTTTTTCAATAAAGAATTGATTTCAGAAAAGATGCATATGTAAAACTAGTGGTTAAACAGAGGCCCTAAACTTCTATGAAGAATTTCACAGGAATCTGGGGTGCTAAGTTTAAAAACAGACCTGCAGACTTCATGTCTGAAAGGACCCTCGAAGTGATAAATTGAGGGGTACCTATTTTGACAATTGAGGGGAGTTGTAGGGTGTGAGCCAATGAGCATGTTGACACCGGTGTTGGTCGTTATCAGAGACTTGGGAACCGATTATTTGTTCCAGATGTAAGACATGATTTACCAAAACTGTGATACTGAGCTGATGAGGCCCCAGGCTTTCTTATGTCTCCACATGTACTTTCACAAACTAGAATTGGGTTGTTTTCACTATAGGGTGATGAGATAATGTTAAAGGAGGAGGACTTACTTATTTTCCATATATGTGAACACACACTCTGAGTAGATCAGAGTTTTGCATCAATTGGCCAGCAGCTCTCAGCAGGGCTTCATTTTTTATAACCTGTTTTGACTTTTCATTGTATTAATAAACTGCATATTACTTACAAGTCATTCGTCCGAAGACTTTTTCCACACCACCTTTTTGTCATCACTTCTACACCACAAGAAACAACATGATCTAAAGAAATTCTGTGACACCTGCAAAAGGAGATATCTGCAGATACGCTGTGATGTAAATCAGAGAACCAACAATGTTCCTGTTCCTGCTGTGAAGACACTGTACCTTGACAGACCAGTTGACAGCAATGGTGTTCTCCTTAAAGTCGTCAATGTGATTCTCCGCAATGGTGACCGAACTTTAAAAACATATGCTGTTCTCGATGATGGTTCACAACGAACAATTCTGCTTCAATCAGCTGCTCAAAACCTGGTTGGACAATTAGAAAAATGATCACTAAGAACGGTTCACCAGGACATCTTCATGGTTCATCTGTCAGTTTTCAGATCTCTCCTGCTCCACACCCAGAGAAGACCTTTACCATCAAACATGTTTGCACTGCAACCCAGCTGGCACTTTCTGACCACACTTATCCTGTACAAACCCTCCAGCGAGAATACAAGCATCTAAAAGACATTCCACTCCCATCCATAGAAAAGGCATCATCACTATTGCTCATTGGCTCAGATCACATTCATCTCATTAATCCTACCAATCAGGTTAGGCCCTTCTGGATCCCCTGTTGCTGTCAAAATCCTGTTAGGATGGACACTCCAAGGTCCAATCAGAGAAGTTCAGTCACACAATTCCCTAGTGTCTACGCAATGCTTGTTCTTGTCCATCGGACCCCCTGCAGAAGAGTTGCGTTACCATGTTGAAAAACTTTGGAAACTTGACAAACCTTCCTGTACACAATGAGAAAGTTGTCATCAGATCTAGGCAAGATAAACAAGCCATGGATCTTCTTAAAACCGCAACAAAAAGAGTTCTATTTAATGGTGTTCAACACTATGCCACTCCTCTTCTCAGGCAAGCAAACTCACCCATTCTGAATATACCTCAAACGGCAGTAATGTCAAGACTCCGTAACGTTGAATCTCGACTATCCAAAGATCTGGACAAAGCAAGCTCATACTGTGAACAAATGTCAAAGCTAGAGGCAGCTGGATATGTGGTGAAGCTGACTCCTGACGAAGTTCACAGCACCAAAGAAACTTGGTATATTCCTCATCACAATAATTACTCACAATAACAAAGATCCTTTCATTAGAACCCTTCACCACAGTTACAGCTACTTTCTTTACCAGGAAGCAACTATTTATTCCTGGTGTTTTACTGGACTTTATTTACTGGTGATTAGTTTCTATCGCTTCTGCTCCGTGGACCAAAGTGTGTTACTGTTGAGCTGTTGCTTCAATACAACAATCAAAATAAAGGTGAAAACAGTTCTCATGTGTGGTCTTCTGTGTTACAACCAACAATAAAATGTTGGTTGTGTGTTTCTCCCGATAGACGTTATCGACGTGATACGTCATGTTTGCCCCCTGTCCAATCAGAGCCTTCCCAACCCCCAGGCTTAAGTGGAATTAACTAAAGCCAAATAAACAGGTTTTCCATGTAAACGTCAGTTCAGGAATTACTATTACCATGTAAACATGAAGCACAAGACTTTAATTCCAAATGATTTAATGCAGAAAAACTAATTCCGCATTAAAAAAAAAAACATCATGTAACCGTGGTTACTGAGGAGTTTAGAACAACCGTTGATATGCCGGGGAAGAACTCCACATCAGAGAACATCAAAGGAACAGCAAAAAGTAGAACTCTAAAAAAGAGACTAAAAGGCAGAACTAAAAACCCAGAGCTCACAGAGCAGATACTTCCTCAGGAGAGAATAAACAGACCGAGTGTAAAAGCCCAAAGCTGCAGATAGGACAGAATAGGAAACATCTGGAACAGCCCCTGATTCAAAGAAAGACTAAAACATCCCGGAATTAACATCCTTCCCACAGATAAGTCACTAATACTAAGCTGCTCTTAAACGGTAAATCTCATGTTACAACCATCTATTGGCACAAAGGACAATCTAACAGCAAGTATTGTGCTTAATGATTTGATTCTTCTCTCCTTTAATATGTCTTTGTTGTGTTTTAATATATGAATCTGTTGTTTTTATATTATTTTGTGTATCATTCTGTAATTTAGTATGTTTATTTCAGTAATATTGTATAATTTTTCTCCCAGTTTATGTTATTGTTGTCTTTGTGTATGTTATTTATTTTTGTTTATTTTGGTATTTGTTTTATGTAATCCTGTATATTTTTCTGTGTTTTGGTTATCATTTTGTTTGTTGTGTCATTGTTGTGTGTGTATTTTAATAATCTTTTTGTGTGTTTTAAGAGTAATTTTGTGCATTGTTTTGCTATTGTTTTGTGTATTTATGTCATTTTGTATGTTTATGCTAATGGAAGCACAAAATTAGACCAAAGGCTGCTTGTGGCTCCTGTGGCACCAGTGTCCCATGTCTGGACTAGTGTGACACTTCAATAGAGACTCAGAAGCAAGGTTGGGGTCAATTATAATTGCAATCACGCAATTGATAATTAATTACAATTATGGCATAATCATAAATGTAATTTTAAAGATATGTTGCTGTCATAATTGTAATTAAAATGTAATTGAGTTTAGATAATTGACTTTGTCATTTGTAATTGCCATGCAAATTCTCTAAAAACTATCAATTATAAGTTGTCATTAAAAAGTTTCAAAAACAAAACAGAAAACAAAACTGGGGAGCCATGTTACAGTTCTACACATACAGTATGTAGTTAACAATTAAAATATGTTCCATATCAAGCTTTCCCACATTTTAATAAAAATGGCACAGATACCCACACCAAAAATATTAAAATCTATATTTTCATTGATTAG
>NW_021145193.1:113023-158023 GCF_900634775.1 Gouania willdenowi
ATTTTATCATATATATTTAATTTAGTCAGTTATCTGTATTTACATTAATTTATTGGTTACTTGTTGCTTTATTGCATCTCCATTGCTAGTGCCATGATGTAGAGTCTAGGGGCTGCAAACTAATGACTATTTTAATAGTCGACTAGTCATTGATATTGAAACGATTAACTGCCTAAATCGTATGACAACATTGTACAATTATTTACTCGATAATCTACCATTTTTTTATACATTTGGCTTGGGCAAATTACGATCAATAAAAACCAGGCCATAAAATGACTAAAACACATTCTCACCTTCAAGTGTAAACAGGTCCTTACAACAACCTTAGTTGTTTTTTACATTTTAATTGTGCTTCATGCTTCATCATTTCACCACCCATAAGCGCCCGGCCGATACACATCACTTCGCTTAATAAAGGTAAACACACACAAAAAATCATACCGTACATCAAGCAAAAGATAATGATATAAATAAATAAACCACATCTAAATAGAAGAGTCTACGCTGTAAGCCCGAACGTTCAACTTCATCCATACAGCACTTTAATTTAACTATTATCAAAAA
This sequence comes from Gouania willdenowi, assembly GCF_900634775.1. Taxonomy (NCBI): domain Eukaryota; kingdom Metazoa; phylum Chordata; class Actinopteri; order Blenniiformes; family Gobiesocidae; genus Gouania; species Gouania willdenowi. The sequence goes on from NW_021145193.1 coordinate 113,591, forward strand.
GTACAAGTAGACAGTCATCCAACCTTTTAAGTTCTGGAAAATTTTGACTTTGAAGTTAATCAATTTAAAAAAAAAATAAAAATTGAGGTAATCGATTGCTCAAATTTTTTGAGTTCTAGTAACTTATTTGGGTTTACAGTGATATAGGGCCCATTACATTTTTGGCTAAATTGGCTCCCATATTTTCCTAACTTCGACCATAGTCTGACTGTAATCTTTTCCATGGTGCATAAATTGTAGGGTTGGGTTCATTACGTTTTTCCTTTAAAAGTCAAGGAAGTTAAGTTTCTCTGTGTTGTTTTAGATGAAAAATTTAATTGGAAAGCTCATATTGATTATGTACAAAGAAAGGTCAGCAAAAGTATTGTCATTTTATATAAAGTTAGAGATGTGTTTGATTGCAGCTTGTTGAGGAGGATTTATTCCTTGATGATTCTCTCATATTTCAGTTATTGTACTGAAGTCTGGTGTAACACATATATCATTACCACATTAGAATCATCAGTAAGAAAGGTCACAGAGAGCACACCAATCATATATTTATTGATAATAAACTACTTAAATTTAAGGATCATGTCGAATTAGAAATTCTGATTATTATGTGGAAAGCTAAACAAAAAAAAAATTTCTAGACAATGTTGCACATGACGTTTGCCATAGAAGAAAATATAACTTCTGGAATATGTTTGTATGGACATCATTAAAACAGAAATCTGTCTGTTTATGGAGTTAAACTGTGGAATTTAAACGTTGTATAAGTTTTTACAAATTTAAGAAAATGTACAAAGACAAAATTCTGAGAGGTTATGAAAAAAAATTGGAAACACATGAATATAACTGTAGAACTGTAAGAGAAATGATGGTGTTTTTGTTATGATTTGTGACCTGGTGATGAGTTAAGGTGGAATGTTGTGGAATCTAATTGATTTCATTTTTAAGTTGTTATTAGGAACAGATAATACAAGATTTATTTTTCCTCTGTTTCTTTTTGTTCATGTATGGAAAACTGAATTTCTCCATGGGGATGAAAAAACATATTTTACAAAAAAAAAAACTGTTTTAATCTTTAAATTGAATGTAAGAATGTGTGTCTTTGTGTGTTAACCCTGAGGTGGACTGGCGACCTATGAGTGGTGTACCTTTAAAGACTTTTTAAAACTTATTAAAATAATGCAATGGGCTCTGGCGCCCTCGTGTGGCCTGGAATAGCAAAAGCATAGATAGTTGAAAGATTTTTAATTAATATGTGGGAATTTTCATTTTTTTTAAATTACTTTACAAATTAAAGTAGAATATAGAAAACTAAAAACACTTATTAAATTAATGAGTTAGACTAACAAAACACTAAAACATTAAAATAAACACCTAAATAATATTAAAATTATGTGAAAACAAAAATGGCCTCAATTCCTGATGAAAAACGGAGTAAATTAAAAACAAATAAAATGACAGCAATAATATTCCATTATTATCATATATTTATAAAATATTAATATAATTACTGAAAATATAACATCAAACCTGGAGTTAATGACAGGTGTTACAGGCACGGCCTGTCTCTTTAAGAGAGGTGTTGCATTGTGGGAGGTGGCGGCATAACCGGGTTGTTTACGTGTGGGTAATGTAGTGTTTCCGGTCAGTCCGGGTGTAGATGTTCTCCGTGTGTGCTCTCTCTGTAAAGTTATCATGCAGCGTGTTCATGACCATAAAGAGAGGATTTAAGTACATCATACCCTCAGATACCTGCCTGGGTTAGGGTTAAAAATACATAACCCAAAAACAATGCCAAATAAAAACTTTTGGAGAACAAGACAATGAAAGTAATGTAAAACACAAAAAAATAAATGAATCAAAAAACAACAAAATGAGGGGAAAAAACAATAAATACACCGTCAAAAGCTAAAAGAACAACAAAAGTAAAACGGGGAATAGTAAACAACTCAAAAACAAGTATAAGCGTAGATATGTACCGGTATGTGTGTTTTATATGTGTAAGTTTAAGTTAAATCCTGTTGAACATCCTCTCTCGCTCCCTGTTCTGATCGATGCTCGACTAGCCATGCCTGTAACGTTTCACTGCGCATGCTCCGATCATGCCGATGTGGCCGTTGTCTTCCAGACCTTCCTGACGTCACCCAGAGTTTAGGATGAAATAATGAGTGTAAATAATGAAGCTTTTTATGGTTTTACAGCTGTTTGGTCTTTATAGTGGAGTCAGTGTGGAGGAAGGAGATAGACTTATCAACAAATGTGAAGGTAGGATTATTTTAATCAGGCTCTACTACTGTGTATCAACACAGAGTAATGAGTCATTACGTGTTTATAACATGTGTAATAATCATAGATTTGTCCAAACATAATGATAAAAATCTATTTATACTGATAAAGCAACAGGGAATGCACTCACCTCTGAAGGTGTGCTATGGTATCTGCCACTAAGATGTTGATAGTAAATATAATACTTCTTTTTTTCTTCTTCTTGTTATTAATTGTAAAATGAATGAGTCTGTGATAACCACATTTATTTATTTATTTAAATAATATCCAGTGTTATCCAGGAAGTTCTATTATTATTCGCATCTTAAAAATTTAAATCCTTGTTTTAATCAGAAATAAAAATGCATTAAAAAGTGACCACAAAACGGTGGAAAAGGTGGTAAAATGGGATTTTAAAAAAACACAGAAAATTGTTAAAAGTTGCAAATTAGAGAAAAGTAAAAGAAAAGAAGGGGAAAAAGAGGGGGGGAGGGGTTGCAAATTAAAGTGACCAAAAACGGACGGAAAAAGTGGTTAAAAAAAAAATAATAATACATGACTCAATTGTCAATATTGGAACAATGAGTTTAAACTGGCAAATAATAGGCATGACAAATGGTGAATGTGGTTAAAATGGCAAAATAAGTATGAAATATGGTGAAAAGAGGTTAAAAGTGACAATAATGGGTCAACATATGCAACATTAGGTGGAAAAAGTGGTGGAAAGGGTTTATAAGTGCTGAAAATGTCTTCAACGTGGAAAAAATGTGCAGAAAAGGTAATAAAAATTTGTTGGAGAAGTGACAGAAATGTAGCAAAAAATGCACTAAAAGGAGCAAAAAATATGGCAAGAAATAGTGATGAGAATAGGTTAAAATATGGCAAGTTTGGTGCAGTTGCAGAATGCCCTTATTGTGGCAATTAAAAATAGAAATAAAGTGTAACCTTTTAAAAAAGAAACATTTTGGCTTTTCTTCAAATCTCATAAAAATAAAGTTTGCAATCACAAATGTTATTTTAGAACAGTAATGATAAAGCTATTTATTAATAAAGTTCAAAGAAAAAAGAGCAGCTGTTAATGGATCTTCTTCATCCTCTAGTGTGTAAGTTCTTGACGGTGGAGATGCAGGAGGCGCTGGAGAGGACAGGTCGGTCCAAGGAGGTGCTGGAGTTGGGGGAGGTGCTGGACACGGGCAAGAGTAGACGCAATATTAAATAGTACACGTTGTAAGAACAACACACTCATCAACCATAATTATCCTTAAATAGCTTTAGAATGCTTAGGATTTTAAAGCATTGCATCGTGGGTAGTTGATGATCTGTGTGTTGATGTTTAGGGAGACCCGTTTGACTGAGGCCGTGGACAACATCTGTGAACGCATCCTGCAGTACAGCGTTCACGCATAGAGGCCTGGAAGTCTACGCTACGCCAAGGTCAGTCCACCGCCTCATTGTTACCTTTAAACAATCCTCCACTGGTTTTACAAGTTTGGCCTAAAACCTTTGAAATGTAATTATTAGAAGATCTATGCCTAACCAAACCATATTTGTTTAATTATTGTTTTTTTTATTTGGCTTTCATAAATAATTATGCATATTTACAGATATTGTACATGATATGAGTGATAACACGTGTTATAAAGGCTATTTTACACAATAGGTGTGGCTACAGATTTATACTTGTTCGTTGGTGTACCATGGGCACTAAAAGTCTGGGAACCACTGATCTACACAACTAAAAATACAAACATGTAGAGGCAGCTCAGTGGGAGCACTAAACAGAAACTAAAAAAGGAGAAGGAGATCAGAAACACAGAACATATAAAGAAGCATAAACTGAATATAGGTCATTTTTTCACTCCAGTGTATTTTGCCAGATCAGCATTTCTTTGAGAGAAATTGTCAGGTTTCCAGATGTTTATGTTTTGCCAGATTAAACTGATGCTGATGTGTTTTATTTTCATAGCATCATATGTGAGTGAGGGGCTTTGATAGATGACATAGTGGTACATTTGTATTTCTATGAGCATTTGCACATCTGTACGTCATAATGCACATGATGACAGTTAGACATTGGTGCAGTGAGTAAATGTATGTATATTACTGGAATTTATTTATTCTTTTGCCATATTATAGTAATCCTGGGGTCGTGATGATGGGGCCCTTGAATATTGTTGCCCAGGGTACAGCGGTGTTAATCTGGCCCTGCCGTGAGGGAAAGGATGTTTATTTATGTGGAAATGTTCTTCTCACTCTCATCCTTGTCTGTTTCAAACACCGTCTAACCTGGTAAAAAACTACACAAATCATCACTGACTCCTAAATCAGAGACACCAGTGCCTGTTTAACTTTAATGTGTCTATAAAGCTCTGTTTGTTTGTAGCGCTGCTGTGCTCTGTGAAAACATGACTCAGCTTTAATCAGCTTCACCTGCTCAGTGTTTAAACATCTCATCAGAGCTACAGAACATCTGGATAAAGTTGTTCTGTTGTTGTGGACGAGATCATCAATACCAGTGATTGTAGAGTCTGAAACATCACAGATTATTGATAACTTCTGATACTGTAAAATATTCTAGCCTCTAGTGGTGAAAAAACACTTCTTACACGTGATGTTTGCACATTTATTTTTGTTTAATCATTACGTTCTGGAATGATGTCATCAGGATCATTTAAATGAGGTTAATTTAAATTAATTTGATCAAAACTTAATCAATAAACCTGATCAGATTCAGTAAATCATTGATCCCTGAGGGTAAATATAGTGACATTAATGCTGTTCTCATACATCTTTATATGACATGAATAATTAAAAAGGAGCAGTCAGAATAATCCATGTCACTACAACTTATATCTACCTTTTAATTGTATTTTACTCATTATTTTAAACATAGATTTTTGTTTAATTATAGTTTTCTTTTTTATTGGTATTTATTTTGTTTCCTCACAGTACAACTTATATCTTCCTTTTAATTGTATCTTTCTTTTTTTTTTCATCCATTTTTGTTTAATTATGGGTTTTTTATTTTCTTATGGTCCATGTGGGCTCCCCATGTTGGTGACCCCTGATTTAGAGAAACTAAAAGCAGCATGAGTTGGCATTTTTTGAAAAAGCTGCTAAAGGATCTAAAAAGCAGGCTGAATGCTTCACTCCAATAGGATGTTTACAGGCAGTGGGGCCGTGTGACATCATCAATCACCTGATTTCAAGATGGTGGAACACAGGTTCTTAAATGGTAAAATAGTCCCATTTTTAAAAGTTAGTAAAATAAATATGGTGCATTATAATAAGTTTTGTTTGGTATAGATCTTCTAATAGTACATTTCAATCATTTTAGACCAAACTTGTAAAAAAAAAAAAGTGGACGATCCCTTTAAAGCTGATCACGTGACCCAAGCAGGAAGTCAGTGTTTTGTTGGTGTGACTACAGGGAACCAGTCAGACCATGACCACACTAAAAAACCTGGTGGGTAATAAGTGAAAGTGGACCTGGGAATGCCGTACGAGCTGTGGGACCAACCGTCTGCAGAGGTCACCGACATGAAGAAACAGGTGGACCTGATCATTTAAAACTTTTAGACGACATTTATTTGTTTTTGTTAAAAGTTAAATCAACACAAGAGTCATTCATAATAGGTAATAGTTTAGTGTTTTAAATAACATGTGTTTACTAATGCAGTTGTGTGTGTGGGTGTGTGTTCAGTGTGAGACCATGCTGGAGCAGTACGAGGACGTAGTGGAGGACTGGTACTTCCATCACCAGGACCAGAGGCTGGAGAACTTCCTGTGTGAGAAGCACATCCTGAAGATGTCAGAGCAAGGTGACAAATATAAAGAAAGAGCAGACAATGCAGAGTGGAATCAAAAAAGTACCGTATTTGAGAGTTAAACTTACCAAGTCTCCTTAGTGCAGCAGTTCCTGATTAGAACCACAGGAGGTGCTAAATGTACCAACTTAAAAAAAAAACCAGCCAGAATATTTTCTGAACAATTTGAGCCCATTTTTGCTTATATTTTTTTATGCTTATTTTTTTTCTTCAATTTAACCACATTCATGATTTGTCATGCCCATCATTTGCCAGTTTAAACCATTTGTTCCAATATTGACACTTTGAAACCTTTTTACCACTTTTTCTGTCTGTTTTGGCTGCTCTAATTTGTAAGTTTTAACCAGTTTAGCTCCTCCCAGTTGACTCTCTCTGAGGCGAGCTTCCTTCCTGTTCCCTCGCTGCTGTGTCCCCACAGGTGTTGGTTTGTTTTTATTATCCACACTGAGTGCACAGGTCATGTGACGGGTGGCCCCTGGAGCTGCTCCAGGGTCTCTGGGAGCTGGAGTCCACTCTCCAAAGCACTGGGTTTCTTTCCAGTGACGGCGCAGCCACAGCTGAGTTTTTTCCACCAGGCGACAAACCACCACGTCTGTGAAGAAGTAACAGAAGTCCTGAAAGTCCATCCTGAGAGAGAACTGGAGCAGTTAGCATATTTTGACTTTTAAAAAGAGGACATTTGGACTGACCTCAACATACACAAAGTACTCAATGTTTTCGTGAATCTACTTTGTAACGGCAAAATATAATATAGTAAATAAATAAGTTGTTATTGTCCATAAGGTTTAAAACTAAATGTATCTCTTTATAACAAATACTTGAAGACTGAAGTCACTCCCCTTTATCATGTCTTATTACAATCTGTCCTTGAAAAATCTCATGTCTACCTTCTTAAAATCTCTCATTCATTGAAACAATGAGAAACATCTAGAAATGAAAAAAAGAAAAAAACTCAAGGTTTACAGAATATTAAATAATCATTATATACACTTCAATAAATGACAGTGAAAGTTTACATCACATCGTCTAATGCTGACTGAGCTTTATTCTGTCTGTTGTCTGTGGAGACGAGGAAATGATGAGGTCTAGACCAGAAGAACTTTCTACATTCTCCCAGTGGCTCCTTCAGTTTCAAATCCCTCTCTGAACCTCCATGGAGGTTTGATCATCCAGAATGATATTTATTAAATAAATCCACCAGTATTCACAGGCTGCCAAGTTTCAGAAAATGTCAAGAGTGAGATTTTAGTGACATGATGCGTTCTGGTGAAAAAAACTTGGCTTTGTCCTGTTTTAACGTTAATTTCTACCTTCAGAATGATGTCATCACCTCCATGACAGTGGCTCTCCCTGCACTGTGGCCTCCTAATGCTAGTTTTAATCAACCACAAATTACAAATGAAAACTAACAAGAATTTTGACAAATATTATTTGTCAATATTTCATTTCAACCAACTGTCCATCATTTATCTGGGGACATGTCTCATGTTGTAGGTGTTTATCACAGATGTTGATGATGACAGAGGCTCCCACTTAAAACACTGTGGCCCAAGGCAGTGCTACCTTTACCTCAGCTCTCCTTGTCTGCAACAGAAAGGACGTCATTAAAAAGATCATCATGTATAAACATTAAAACATCTTGTGATTTTCATCCTTTAAGTGATCACATGATCATATGCAGGTGTTATTATATTATAAAATGCTTTAGAAGCACCACTTCAGTCCACATAAAGCTACAATCTGGAATAACAGCTGTATTTTATACAAGAGGAAAACTTTATTCTTTAAAGATTGGATTGAAAAGGGACAATAATACATTTAATGGATGACAATGGTAATATTTACAATCATTGTGATTTTAAAGATAAATGTTCTCAGAAACAACATTCATTAGTAGTCAGGGCTATTCCTATTGCCTTGATTCATTTCATTAAAGGAATATTACAGTATTCATCAGTATCCACAAAGATCAATAAACTGTTCATTGGAAGTTATTGTTTTTTAGACACTGTTATTTATTAAACAATGTTTTCATCTTCAAGTAAAGAGACAAATATTATCTTCAAACTATTAGAAAACAGATATTATCAAAATTAGGACAAATATTTATCATTTCCTTTATTTCCTAAAATGAAATAGATTAATTTTAAAACAATGAATGATGTTTATCCATGTAAATATATTTTTAATGATTAGGTTTAATATGGATGATTACAGCTCCATGTTTAGTCAAACTAATAATGAAAGTCAACAACACGTCTTTTTTTCCTGTTCTGTGGTGAAGAGGTTTTAGGAAAGAGTTGATGATTGGCTGCTCACACACACTGTGATACCTGGCTTTGATTAGCATTTGGTTACATTTGCTTTTATTTTGAAGGACAAGGATGTGGAATTTATATGTAGCAATTTGATGATATTTGGAAAACATTTGATACATAAATGTAATTTTTTTAAATTATCCCAAATGTTAAAGCTTTTAAAATTGATCTTAAAAATGTGTTGAAGTCATTGAAAACATTACAAAACAGAAGAGAAAGTTGTAATGTACCCCTGTTATTATTATTATTATTATTATTATTATTATTATTATTGCTGCTTGGATAAGTGGATTGGTGTGATGTTTGTATATGAATGTAGACTGTACAGACTGATCAAAAGACAATACACAACATTGACAATCATGATAGAAACAGAAAAAACTAAACTTAAAACTAAAATAATTAATTTAACAAAAGGTTTAGAACAGACACATTTTACATAGTTTATAAACATTTTCAACTCATTTAGAAAATGTAAAAACAGCTTCATTTTAAAATATCTACATTTGTGTTTTACTAAAAAAAAACTTCATAAATCCATAACATATTTGTGTATTTATATGTACAAAAAAACTCAATTGTCTTACTATAAATATAAATATCACAAAACCAACAGTTACTCAATGTTAAACATTTAATGTACGAAATCACTACATGTGTAGATATTATTTAAAGAGTTTCTTGAGTCTTCAGCGAACACAAATATATCATTAGAATATTTTTACTGAAATCAGAGGGAATAACTTTTAAATATAATTTATTTTCAAAGGAAGAAGAAAAGGATTATGTTTCAATGCTTGTTTAAATAATTTACTTTCCTTAAAAAATAAGTAATAAAACATATTCTTTTAAAAAATAAGGTAAAAGCAACTGTAGATTTAATGTGATCTACAGTGATTTTACTGTCAATGCTTGTACAATATTAATCTACAATATCTATTGTTTCTGAGAACAAACCAAACATAATTTAATCATAAATAAATCAACAAATTTCCTCTGAAATCTATTAAATCATCCACAGACCAAATCCTTCAGTCTGTAACTACTTTATTCACTCTTAAATCACCATTAAACACATTTATTCTATAAAAAGTTTATTGTGACGTCAGCGCAACAGTTGAGTGGTTGCCAGGTTGAGTATTTTCCCGCTGATTGTGAGATTATAAAATAACTAACTTAGTGATCAAACAGTGAATAACGTTGGTTAAAGGTGATATTTATGTTTTATTTGGATGATGAACGGATGGTTTTTGGGGCATTTCTGTGGATATTCAACATATTTCATGCGGGGAATCGTCGGTTGTATCTGGCAACCAGCTAGAGTCAGGAACAAAGCAGTGAAATGGAGGACGGACAGAGCTGGATGATGACTACCGTTAAACTAGAAGAAGAAGAGGAAAAGGAACAAATATTATTGAGGGAAGTGAAGCTGAGTATGAGTAAGACGGACAGTGATGATGATGATGATGATGAAGGCTGCAGGAGGAAAGCTGTGCTGGAGGAGCTTCGTCATCCCGACCATGTGTGGGACGGAATGTTTGCTCCAAAGATGGAGAAAAGCGGAGAAGAAGAAACGGAGGAGTTTTCAGATGTGTGCTCTGTGAAGGAAGAGGTTAGAACACTCCGTGTGTTTCCATTCATTCACTCACTCACTCACCACATTCATCCGCTGTTACACACACACTGGAGACTAGTTTAACTGGTGACCCACTTCATTCACACTCACATTTCTCTATCAATATGTGACGATGTAAAGGTGGAACAACCTGTGTGTACTCAGTGGAACACAGAGAACAAACTACAGAAAAACACACTTTATGTTAATGAGCTAAGGAGTGGGCAGGGACCGTCTACAAAGTCACACCCCCAAAGGAAGCGTCAACAATAACACCAATAACCCTGTGGACAGTCTTTATTAGGGCTCTCTATTTACTACAGCAAATATAGTTAAGAAGATACTTTATCTGATTTATGTTTTCATAAATATCCAGTATTAATGTCATCAATTAGTAATAACTTAACAAAAATGTTTATTCATTTGTATTTTATTTAAAGTTTGTAAATAACCAATACTGTAATTAATAGTCATTTCATCTATTATCCTGTAAACCAGGTTCTCAACTGGTCTCACCCTGGGACCCACATTTTGCCACAGTCATTAAATCATGACCCACTTTTTTTTAGAACTCAACCAACAAAATTTAGTCTTTCAAAAATATCTGTCGACAACACACACACATAATATTTTTAAAAATATAAATCTATATATTTTCCTGTGCAACATGCATTTCACAGCATGCCTATCAAAAGAAAAGTTTATTTCAAAATAAAAGACAAGTCCATCATGAGGCATTAACTTAAGTATTTATTTATTTTGACCAGCTGTTCATGACCCACTTTTGTGTCCTGACCCAGGGTTTCCCCCAGAAAACGTGCTAAGTCTGGGGGTAGTGAAGCCCACTGGTGTTTAAAAAAAAATTGTTAAAAGTTGAGAGGAATTTTGAAATAATGACTTATGTGATATTATAAGCCATTTATTAACGATATTTAAACGTAGAGTCTTACAAAAAGGCACAATCTTGAAATACGGTTTTAAAGAACACAAAAAAAATACAATTAAAATAAATAATATCAATTGTTTTCACTTAAGTGAAATCCTAGTGAATCTTAAAACAAGACATTGCTGGTCACATTTCAAAGTAAAATAAATTAACATAAATAAAATCGTGTAAACATGGCCAAGGAGTAAAACCAGGAAACTCAGTGATTGACAGCCTACATCATGAAAAACATGAAAGCTATTAGTTATTTTATCATATATATTTCATTTTAGTCAGTGTACTGTATTTACATTATTTATTGGTTACTTTTGCTTTCTGCATCTCAATGCTAGTGCCATGGTGTAGAGTCTAGGGCTGCAACTAATGACTATTTTAATAGTCGACGAGTCATTGATTATTGAAACAATTAATCGACTAATCGGATGATAAATCGTACAATTATTTACTCTATGTTGCTACAATCTTTTACATTTGGCTTGGGTCAAAGTACGATAAATAAAAACAATACATAAGTGAAAAACAATTCTCAACTTAAAGTGTAAACAGGTTCCTTACAAACACAAATTAAACTGAATAAATCATCACCAGAATGTGATTCATTAATAACATTTATTCATTATAAAAAGCTACAATATCTGCTGACTCATAGAGCTGATATTTTATGAAACATGTTTGATTATATGGGTCACTCTATTAGTGTTATTGTATATCATTTATTTATTTCTTCATTTATAATAAAATTATTTTAGAAAAAAAATAAAAAGCACATGAAAAGCAAAACTAACTACAATAGTGTTTTTATTGCTGCTGAATCTAGTTTATTTTATATCTGATGATGATTTACATAAAGTTATGGTTGATAAATATCACTGATTTACTATAAATAAACTAGATCAGACTTGATGATTTAATCATATATATATTGAGAGTATACTAATGGGATATTCTGGTGTAATAATCACAATATTTACATTACTGTCTAACAGTGTTGGGAACGTTACTTTAAAAAAGTAATTCGTTATAATTACTCACTACTTGTTCCAAAAAGTAACTGCGTTAGTAACTGAATTATTCTATAATAAAAGTAACTCATTACCAATGAAAGTAACTATTTGCGTTACTGTTAAAAAAAAGTTGCTATATATCAAATAATTCAGATTTTTTAGATGTGTGTCGTTGTGAGGTGCTTCATTAAATTTGAGTTGCTTACAATGCGCGCGCGGTCACATGAGTAAAAACACTGGCTCTGATTGGCTACTAGGGCTGTCAAAATTGCTCAAAAATGACGTTTGAATATTCCCTCTTAACTCCACCCCCAATATTCGAATTATTCGAATATCTTTTTTTTTTTTTTTTTAATTGCCAAAAAAAATATATATCTGGTTGCGCATGTTGTCAATAACGTGCATTAAGTCAATAACAGGACAAATTAATACAAAGATACATATTAAGTACTTGTTTTTTTTTTATTCAAGTTAAAACATTTGACAACCTTGAACGTATTATTGCCCGCACCGTCACGCTCTCTACGCATAACCAAATGTAGCAGGCTTCAGAAACATTTTTACAGTATAGAACTGAACGCTCCGAGCGAGCTGCCGTAAACATGGAACTTTTCTACCCACTTTATTAATGAATATATATTCACTGAAGTACAGGAGCCTACACTTTAGTAATATTTCCGTTTAATGTGAAAAAAAATATGACAACAAATAACTTATACCCTGAGGTTCATAAAAAATGAAGTGCTATTAAAACTGAAAAAGGCTACTTACATTCTTGGTGCTTGTATAAAAAAAGGAAACAAAACTGACTGTGCTATCACTGGCGTAGGATCAGGCCTCCAGGCCTACAGGTTATTTACCAAAAACACAAGACGGTCCACATTTGAAGGGGCCTGTGCTGATCTCTTTATTTACTATATTCCCAGCGGTGGAAAATACGCGTTCAGAGCGCACTGATGATCCGGGGATGGAAAGATATTTCTTTGCCATCTGAGCGACGTGAGGGTATCTCCCAGAGCCCAGAGTTTTCAACCACATGAGAGGATTTTGTTGCGGAGGAATTGGAGATTCTTGTTCATACATCGACATCTCTTTTTGAAGCAGCAGGCTGATGTCCTCCTGGTCTGGGCTGTCCGTGCAATACGTGTCTCTGAAGAGACACCCCATAGCAGATAACGCAGTTTTCTCAGCGGGTTGCGTTTGCTGATCACAGGGTTGTTCGCTAGCGGCCTCACTGCCTGTGCCTTTGGCCACATTCACTTGTTTCATCTCCTCCAGAATAGCCACCTGCACCTGCCGTCTCTGCTCCTCTTTCAAATGAACGAGGCGTTGAAAGCGTGGATCCAGGTAACTTAAGCAGCATAAATGCACCCTTTTCCTGACAATAACGCTTCTCCAGATCTGTGGCGATTTAGACGTGTTTGGGTTAAAATCACTTTCACTGCTGCGGTCGAGTTGGGCTCTGCACTTTCTGTCGTCTTCCATATGCACTGTCGGGACCTGACGTCACTCCTGCCACCTGTCTCTGACCCCTCAAGCAGTGCTAGCACAGCAGACAGCTGTGCCTGCTACCCATTGAACTATATAAAAACCTACCGTGGGCGTGTTTTTCCCATAATATATATATAATGTTTTTAGTAATATTCGAATATTAATTTTCACGTTCGAATTTCAATATTTTTTTACTATTCGAATATATATTCGAATTTAGAATATTCGTTGACAGCCCTATTGGCTACCATGGAACATGACGCCGCCTTAGCCAATCATAATCGCTCACCTTGTTTTTGACCCGCCTCCTCTTGCTGGTACATGTGTAAAAACACTGGCTCTGATTGGCTACCATGAAACATGACGCCGCCTTAGCCAATCATAATCACTCACCTTGTTTTCAACCCACCTCCTCACAACAGCTGAGTAAGAAGCCAGGGATGCTTTCAGATCACAGTTTATTCAATCAATGCATGTAACGCACCGCATTGAACGTTCAGTAATCATAACGGTGTTGTAACGGCGTAAAAAGTAATTAGTTAGATTACCCCGTTACTGAAAAACAAACGCCGTTATTCCAAACACTGCTGTCTAATGGGACCAGCTTTGTCTGTAAACACGTGAAATATAATTAAAAACATTGCATTTGAAGTTGGGACAGATGAATAGCGATGATAGTTTTATGCCAAAATTTATTTCACACTAAGTGTGACATGTTTGCTTTTATCTTTCCATAAAAGTGTTAAATCTGACCATTAATAAATCTGTGGCTCTCTGTGGTTTAATGATAGTAAGATGTGTAGTTTTTACTATAGTCTCTTCCTTTTATGAAGTGGTTAGCGTTAGCGCTTAGCCCAGTCTTATGTGTCGGTCACATTGTTGTTACTGGGAGCTCCCGGTAAGAGCGCTGAGCTCCCGGTTAAGAGCACTTTCCCTTCTCATTTTTGACTAAAACTGGTTGCTCAGGCCCCCCAGCAGCACTAGCCATCAGCTAACTCAGTGTTATGATGAGGGCACTATAAAATCCATTTTATTTTTTCACAAATTCTGTTTTTTTTTTTTCCCAAGTTCCATGTTTTCCACTTTAATTTTTAAAAATTCCGTTTTTTTTTTTATAATACAAAATAAATACTAATAAATAAAAAACCATAATTAAAAATGTATGTCATAAATGAAGTAAGATACATTTAAAAGGTAGATTTAAGTTGTAATGACTGATTATTCTGACTGCTCCTTTTTAATTATTTATGTCATATAAAAATGTATGAGAACAACATTAATGTCATAGTCATCATATTTCCCCTCAGGGATCAATGGTTTGCTGAATCTGATCAGGTTTATTGTTTAAGTTAATTTAAATTAAGTTCATCAAAACCTAATGTAAATGATCCTGATGACATCATTCATACCATAATGATGGTAAATGATTTTATATAGAGCTTTATCACCACTGAAACAGTCTCAAAGCGCTTTACATATCAGCTCATTCACCCAATCACTCTCACATTCACACACCAGTGGGACAGGACTGCCATGCAAGGCACTAGTCGACCACTGGGAGCAACTTAGGGTTCAGTGTCTTGCCCAAGGACACTTCGACACATAGTCAGGTACTGGGATCGAACCCCCAACCTCTCGATCAGAAGACGACCCACTACCACCTGAGCCACGGTCGCTGATAAGGTGATTACACACACCTTATCAGCGCTCCCCAGAACATTTCCCCATAAAAAAAAACGTTCCTTGCCTCACGGTGACGGCGTTTTATGTTGATTCTGTTCATTTCCGCGTTGAACCGTTTTCATTGGTTGATTCCATTTCATTTCATTTTATTTATTCTTTTTTCATGGTAATGCAACATAAATTGGTACAACAATCCAGCAAACACAACAATAATACATTCCATGAAAAGAAGAACAGGAGTAGGATGAAGAAAAAATCTTATAAACTCCTCCCCCATTCTTAACAAAAACGTTACAAATTAGATGGCCTCAACGATGCCAAAAGATAACAATAGCCCAGAACAGATGTAATCAACTTTCGATTTTAACAATTTTCACTTTTTTTATTTTATTTCTCAATTATTATAAATGATTTTGCTAAAACAACAGTTGTTGTAAATTTAACAATTTTCACATTCATCTTTATACAAGTTAAGTATGTGCTGTTTATACTTGTATTTGAATTGAAGAATATTTGAACAACATTTTAGATCATTTTCTAGAGAGTTCCATTGTATCACACCAGATACTGAGACACATTTTTTTGAGGGTATTTCCTGCAAAAGGTTGTTTTAAGTCATTATTTCTTCTGCTTGTCTCACTGTTTACAGTAAAAAGGGTTTGAAGTCCATGCGGTAACAGACAGTGTTTTGCTTTATGAACAACTAATAAAGTTTGTAAAGCAACCAAGTCCATCAGTTTGAGTAGTCCTGACCTCAGAAACAGTCCTGTGGTATGCTCTCTTGGAGCAACTCCATTAATTATTCTTATATTATTCTATAGAAAAGAAATAAGGGCGTTAAATTAGTAATATAAGAATTACCCCATATCTCCAAACAATACATTAAATATGGCAAAATAAAGGAGCAATATAGAATTCTCATTGCCTTGTAATTCAACATAAACTTTACTTTACTCAAAACGGCAATGTTTTTACAAATTTTATTTCTTACGTAAGCTATGTGCGACTTCCACTTAAATTTTTCATCAATGAGAACTCCTAAAAACCTAAATTCTGACAGTTATTCCATTTAAAGTTAAATTAACACTATCAGGATATTTTTGATTTGTGAACAACATACATTTTGTTTTGCTTAAGTTTAACGACAATTTGTTTTTATTAAACCATTTCTGAAGTTGGACCATTTCTTGTTCAACAGTTTCCATTAATGTTCCTAAGTTCTTCCCCGATACAAAAAAATTAGTATCGTCCGCAAAAAGAACAAATGGTAAAATCTTTGATTCCTCACAGAGGTCATTAATATATAAAGTAAAAAGTTTGGGCCCCAGCACAGAGCCTTGAGGGACTCCACACTGTATTGTTTCTAACTTAGATTCATGACCTATATACTACTATACTATATAACTACTAATCCAGTTTAAAACTACACCTCTAATGCCGTATGTACAGAACAGAACAGAACAGCTGTATTTATACTGAGAGTAGATTACACACAGGTGGCCTCTATTTAATTATTAGGGCAAGGTGTGAACATTCAGCAGTCATTAGGAATGTTTTAAAGGCAATTTAATGCACTCAGAAAAAAGCTGTATGAATACTTATGGATGCCTATTCACTTTTCTATTTTTAAAATAACAGAATCGTATCATTTTACTTTCACTTCATAGTTGTCTGTTACTTGTGTGTGAACTTTCAGTAAAAAATTCAAAATAAAATCTTTATGTTTATGGTTGTAAACCTGACAAAATGTGCAAAAGTTCAAGGTGTATTAGTACTTTCGAGAGGCACTGTACACTAGGGCGCTATAGAATCCAGTGTGATGGCATCACAGAATCAAACAATAAAAAAACGGAATCTACTGTTGAAATGGACAGAATCGGGTTAAAAAGGCATTAGAGGTGTAGTTTTAAATGGTCCTGATGACATCATTCTAGACCATAATGATTACACAAAAACAAATGGAGGCAAGGATGCATCAGTTATTTCACCACTAGGGGTCAGAATATTTGACAGTATCAGAAGTTATCATTAATCTACGATGTTTCAGACTCTACAATCCCTGGTATTGATGGTCTAGTACACACATTATCAGTGCTCCCCAGAACATTTCCCCATAAAAAAACATTCCTTGCCTCACGGTGACAGCGTTTCATGTTGATTCTGTCCATTTCTGCGTTTAACCGTTTTCATTGGTCGATTCCGTGATTTATAGTTCCCTATTGGTGTTCAGCTGCAGCTGAGGGGAGGGGCTTCACGTGTGTCTGTTTATGTCTGCAGCAGCGAATGAAGTTGTCAATTGAAACAGGTGAGGGGGAAAAAACTAGAGATGAACCATAGATATATTAAGAGATGGACATGGTGCTGTTAGTATCGATACCTTTGCGAGAAAGTATAGTATCCGATACTAACTTTTTGGTATTGACACTTTATTTAGTTTTTTGACAACACTATTCTTACCAGTGGGAAAGTTCTTGATGATATATCTCTGCTAATCACGTCCATAACGTGCATACAGCTCTGAGCACAGATATATAGAAGGTAGATGAACCACTCCTCATGAAAAAACAATGTTCAGCTCCATCCACAGTATGAAAAAAATGATTGAACCATGAAGAAAACACATTTAAAATAAATACACAAGTGAGGGGAGGGGGGTGCAAGAAAAGCCCCCAGGTCTATAGAGCACTGGAGGAAACCCTGACCCACCAGTTGAGAATTACTGCTCTAAACAACTGACAGTCTGTAGTAGGTCTCCATCTACTACACCAAATATATTAACAAAACATATTTTTCTGTTTTTTGAAGAATTGTCGTTGACATAATCATTATTATTTATCATTAACTTATTCAAATATCATTCAACTACATGAAAACAGCAGATCATCAGTATTAAGTCCCTCTCTAACTACTACAGATGAGATGGTAATAAAATACTGTTTAATGGTTTTTAAATCATTTTTATTTGTAAATAATCATAAAAAATAGAATAACTTAAAAATGACTTCTTTAACAGTTACTGTAATAGGCTGAAAACAACCAACAGTCTGTATTATATCTCTCTCTATCCACTACAGCAAAGATATTAATAATAAAACACTCTGATTTTCTGATGGTTTTTATTGATTAAATAACCTTAAATACTGTCATTAATCAGCAAGAACTTTTTTTAAAAAAAATTACTCTCGTAGCATGAAAATAACTGACAGTCTTTATTAGGTCACATCTACACACACCTCTACTACACCAAATATATATATAGAAAAACACTAAAATATGATAATAATCAACTAAAAATATAACTTTTTTTCATTTAAAAATGATCGTGTTGATGTTTTGAACCCAGTATATCGTATGGTATTCTGCAAATTAAATACGATTAAACATTTGATTTATATTAATTAATTTATAAAACAAGTACAGGAAACATCTCATTTTCTATATTCATAAAAAGATCATTTATGAAAAGATTTTTAGCTTGTGCTAGTAAGATGATTATTATCATTATGCAGATCTATCCTAGAATTTAATGTAACTAGAGACAGACCTGATAAAGGTAGTTTATGGTTTTCAGGTTAATAGAGTGACCTTTGAATAATTTATTGGTAATAATTACATTATTAATTAGTGATGCACCAAAAATCTGACCAAACATGATGTTATAAAGACGTGAGTAAACGACGCAGTCAGTGCACGCTTGTCTAGAAACAGACCAACTTGTCTGTGGACTCGTGGAGCGTCTGTATTTAATACATGTGAGCACTACAGAGTTGATGGAGCAGTAAGTGTGTTTTATGTGTGTGTGTCACTTAGACACTGTAGTTACATGTAGCCCTCCATTAACACAGACCTTTAATACATCACAACTGTACTTGGTCCACGTTATAAACATCATTACTCTGATAGAATTAAACGGTGTAATCACAGCTTCAATGCATTTTGTGTTTTAATTAGGGCTGCACCATTTTCACAAAAAACCTAATTGCGATTTTTCTGACAGATATTTCGATTTGATTTACAATTTTTAAAAAGATTTCATACATTTAAAAGCATTTTTTTTTTCCAAATTCTGTTTTCCACATCAATTTTTTAAAATTCCGTTTTTTAGAAATATTAATGAATTATTTCAGAAAATATTAGTTTTTAACTCCTGTAAGGAAACAAAATACTAATAAATTAAAAAGAAACCTTAATTCCTTTTGAGCACAATTATTTTAATTTTGTTATGTAAAATAAGTTTGTAATATGCTGCTCAAATGAATGAATGAATGAAAAATAAAGTAGATACAATTAAAAAGAAGATATAAGTTGTACTGTGAGAAAACAAAATAAAAACTAATAAAAAAGGAAACTATAATTGAACAAAAATGTATGTCAAAAATAAAAATGTAATTTAAAATAATGAGTAAAATACAATTAAAAGGTAGATATAAGTTGTAGTGACATGGATTATTCTGACTGCTCCTTTTTAATTATTCATGTCATATAAAGATGTATGAGAACAGCATTAATGTCACTATATTTACCCTCAGGGATCAATGATTTACTGAATCTGATCAGGTTTATTGATTAAGTTTTGATCAACTTAATTTAAATTAACCTCATTTAAATGATCCTGATGACATCATTCCAGAACGTAATGATTAAACAAAGCTAAATGTGCAAACATCACGTGTAAGAAGTGTTTTTTCACCACTAGAGGCTAGAATATTTTACAGTATCAGAAGTTATCAATAATCTGTGATGTTTCATACTCTACAATCTCTGGTATTGATGGTCTACAACAGAACAACTTTATCCAGATGTTCTGTAGCTCTGATCAAGTGAAGCTGATTAAAGCTGAGTCATGTTTTCACGGAGCACAGCAGCGCTATGAGAAACAGACAGAGCTTCACAGACATGTTAAAGTTAAACAGACACTGGTGTCTCTGATGTAGGAGTCAGTGATGATTTGTGTAGTTTTTTACCAGGTTAGACGGTGTTTAGGTGGTGTTTGAAACGACTACAAAGAGAGTTGGAAGGACATTTCTGCATAAAAAATGTTCTTTCCCTCACAGTGACGGTGTTTAAACCCAATTCTGTGAATTTCCGTTGCGTTCACCTGAGGTCAGGTGTAGATGTAGTTCTACAATTAGACACTAGATGGAGCCCCAACATAAGTATTAGGTCTAAGCTCCTCCTTCTACTACTTTGACTGAAAATCTATCACACCTGTGTGTTTGGACTCTCAGATAATGTAGTGGAGGAGCTCAGAGATGTTGTTAGTGAGTGTCTTCAGATTTATTGAATTATTATGGTTTATTTTAAGCTCCTAAAAGCACGTATTTAAGTTAGAATATAGGTCATGTTAAAGTACACAGGCTGATTCCATGTTTATATGTATTTTGACCCAAATGTAAGTTAACTCTACAGCCAAAGTGTTTGGCTTTACCAGTTTGTTTGTTTAGTGACATCTTAGTCAAAATACATTAAGGTACTATTTGATCCAATTGATATAATATATATATAGTGATTTCATAGTGTAATTTAGGTTAAAACAATGAAGAATAAAATCACAGATATGTTAAGAATAATAAATATTGGTTAAGAGTTTCAGATAAATAAGTTTACATAAATACTAAAATTAATAAATAAGTTTATGGGTAAAATACATTGTTAAAAAGTTAGACTTTAATTAAAATGGATAAAATTTGTACAGCAAAGCACATGATTTAATTTTACAAATAGAAATAGTTAAACATTGTAGGTTGATTTAAAAACATTAATTATTAAATAGCAGAAAATTAATTTATTTAATAAATAAAATGTTTAAAATAGGAAAAGCTCAGGTGGTTCATTCTTTTAAAAACATTTGATTAGAACTCATTCTTCCTTTCTCTCTTTTTCATCCTTTTCTTTAAGGTTTTAAACCTGCTACAAAACCTACAACAAAACTGAATAAACTTTTAAAAGCTGAGTTGATCTCACGTCTTACTTGTGTTCCATCCATGTTCTTTCAAGCTGGACAAGCATTGTAGAAAATAAGCTTAACAAGTATCTGGTATGGTATTCTGCAAATTAAATATGATTTAAAATTAGATTTAGATTAATTAATTGATAAAAGAAGTAAAGGAAGTTTCTCACTTTCTACATTCATAAAAAAATAATTTATTTAAAGCGTGTGCAATTTCCCTTGTTTAATTTTATGAGACATGTGCATGATAAATGTGTTTTTTTTTTTTTTTTTCACAAATCTATTTTTTTTTTGTTTGGTGTATTTTTCTGTAATGTATGTTTTTTGGAGCCATTATATGTATTCAGAAAAAAAAAGGGGAAAAAAATTGCCAAGATTCACGGCTCTGCCCTACAAACACTGTAAAAGTTAACAAAAATCCATGGATCTCTTTTGATGTCCCACTTCTCTAGATGATCTGCAGTGACTTTGAACCCTGTCAGTGAAACACGCTATGAAAACTGTGCTACAATAGGACATTTGTCTCATATTAAATAATCTTCACTCTGTAGGGGGCGCTAACATGCCAATATCCATTTCCACTCACATCTCTGTGTGGATGGAGACATGGAGCAGGAATCATCTTCAGATCCCAGCGACACACGGATGGTGACGACACCTTCTGGTTCCAGTGTTGGACTGAAGAACCCAGAGATCAGGCTGCACAGGATTCCAACATAAACCTGCTGTCAGCTGGAAAATGGACACCAACAGTTCAGGAAGTTGTTGATCTTTGAAGGTGTGGTCTGAAAGAAAAGATCAATACAATGATCAGTTGGAAAGGAAGCAGGAAGAAGTTTCCCTTTGTTCACTTTCTATACAGGATATACATTCTATAGCTTCTGTGTTCATACATGATGTATATGAAGAATGATTCACATTATTATTATTATTATTATTATTATTATTATTATACACTAATGACAGATTCTATATCAGGGCTGTTAAACTCATTTTAGTTGAGGGTTCAAATATGGACCAGTTTGGGGTTCAAAGGGCCGCAGATTATAGAAAAACCAGCCATAGTTAATGAGCAACTTTACTTTAATTTTCCAACATTTTGTAGAATAATTTAAGAAAAATTGCATAACTTTCAAAAATTGAGATACTTTGAGTTCAAAAATAACTCCCATCATGTGATGTCAGCATAGGAAACCTGTGAGCACTGCTAATATTGTGGAGTTATTTTAAAATTATTCATTTTTTAGAGGACTTGAGATATCTAAAGCTGAATTAGTTTATAATTTACACAATAATTCATGTTTTTTTATCATTTTTACTTTCCCCTGCAGACTGAATTAGATGCTCTAAAGGGCCGAATTTGGCCCCCAGGCCTTGAGTTTGACACACATTCTATGTAAGTCTATGATGTCCATGTGTTTGTATACTGTACATAATAATCATTAGTCTATAAAACTAGTGACATTCCAGTAGATGTAATAATCAGATGAATATACATGCTGTGTTAATACAGACCATCTTCATCACGTACCTTTGAATCTGTTTCTTTTCTCTGTGTTTATAAAGGATTCATATTTGTAATGAGTTTTAAATGAGTATCTAATACATCACATAATAGTATTTTCTTGATTTTAGATGTGATGTGTTTTATATAAAGTATGTTTTTCTACAGTTGAAGTGAATGTGATGAAATGGTTCCTGACAGGGAAACCCTGCCTAAAGCCTGTGAATGGATCATGCAGTGTGCTGAATGAATATCAGGGGAAGGGGAGCCCAAAGTGTCCAAACACTCCCATTTCATCACCATATTTACATTTCTATCAACTCTGTGATTACAGCTCATAGATTTATTCTAACTCTGAAATGTTCTTTAATCTGTTCTTTAGCCTGTCCAGCCTTTCTTTAGAACTTACAATGTTCTATGTAACCATGATAAATCCTAAAGTTCTTCTTAAATCTTCCTTCTGACATAAAGTTTGAATCAATGTAAATGTAATGATATCAAATGTCCAGTGAAGCTTTGTTCCTTTAAATAAAGACGTGTTATTGTCTGTGCTGGATTTCTTTGAACAGAGAAACATGTCAGAGAGAGGGAGAGCTTTTCATTGGAGAGCACATAATCCTCCATCAAACACACATGGTTCCCATGAGAAGAACATCCACTGGATGGATCTAAGAACAGGAAGTGAAGGTTCCTCTGGAAACTGATTGTTTAGTGAAGCTGAAGGAGTTTAAAAATAGACTTTTAGAGTAAATGCTGCTTTCACATCCAGTCATGATGTCTTTCTGACAAATTCTGATAAAATGAGTCAAACAAGTGCAGAATTCTTTAGTTTGAGATTGTTCCTACATTAATAAGGCTTTTTATTAAAATGTAGTGTTGTATCAACATCTGAGACAGTGAAAGAGTTCCTGTTTTGGTTCTAGAAGGATATGAATTATTCCCAATGAACAGCACTGATTAAAAGGGGGTGGAGTCTCCCTGTATGTGGACTCAGAGTGGAGGTGTGTCCAGGTTAATCACATGTCTAAGTCTAAGATAGTTGAAGCAAGAAACACAGATGAATTCTAAAAAAGTCGAGTCAATAAAACTTTATCTTCATTGTTTTTTCATTCTGTAGATTAAAAATAAATAGTTCACATTGTTAAAAAAAAAAAATACATCGTGAAATGTCAACATATTGCTTTGAAATGAACTTTTAATGAATTAATATAGAATATATAGAAATATGTCTTCACTAAATCATTCCAAAGTGGTTTATTTGTAATAAATAATCAAACAGTGAAAGTGTTCCATGTATTAGAGTGTTAATATAAGCAGCTCTAACTACAGACCAGTATCATTGCTTCATCAGCTTTCAAACATTAGAGAAAAAGGCTTTGTTCATAGACTTGATAATCCATCCATTTTCTGACCCACTTCTTCCTTTTTCAGGGTCACGGGGAGACTTGATAAGTTGATTAAAAACACAAGTTGTTGAGCTATCACCAGTTTGGCTTCAGAATGTATCATAGTATGTGATTAAAAAGCTGTAAATGTGTGGTATCAGAGGAACAGCCCTCTTATTAAAAGTGATCAGAATGAGTTTGCTGCGTGGCAGCAGCCTGAACTTGTTGCTAGTTCAGCATGGACATCACAAGCTGAGCTGCAGGAGAAGAAAAGCTACCAAGACCTCCTGAAAACAGCAGTAGGTAGTGATCCAGCATTCTGTCCATCATCCATCAATAAACATTTCATTACTGCTAAACGTGTGTGTGTGTGTGTGTGTGTGTGTGTGTGTGTGTGTGTGTGTGTGTGTGTGTGTGTACAGTGATCACAGGCTGACACAGGTTTAGTGTCTTTGTAGAGTATATATATATAAAGATATGAGTTATTATCTGGGTCACAGCATAACCTGCATTATTTCTGTTTTTATTTTCTACTCAGTACTGTACATTTAAATCCTAAAAAATGGTGTGTCTTTCATTACAAGCATCTAAAGACATTTTATTTAATGTTTATTAGTCATATGTACATATATGATGAAGTGTAAAGAATGATGTTTTATTGTGTTATTGATAGGCATCCTAAACATGTTTACAGTTAAATATGAGATATGAGAAGCACCTGTTTTGTCAAAACTGCACAAAAATAAATAATTATCTTTAAAATAAAACTACTTTAATTGGGCCTTGATAAAATCTTACCAATCCACTGGTTGAGAACCTGTAATATACATTTATTTACATTACAGTAATAAAACAACTTTATGTTCAGTTATTTAAAAGACAGAAAAAAAACAAACATATTTTTTATGTTTTTATAAAATGTTTTTATAAACTGTTCAATTCATGTTCAACATTAAGCAGCCATTAAATGTTCATACAGCGTGTATTGATGATCCATAATACATTAATATTGGTATTTTCCGACTGTCTTTGAACGCATCAGTGAATTCTCTCATCGGCGCTGCACCTGGACTGAGGTCATTTGGCTGCTGCTATCGGTAAGTGAAGTCCAGCTTTCATGCTATTGTATATCCTCCTAAACTACTTTTACTCACGTAATTCTGGCCATACTGATCCATAACTTTGTCTTATGAGTCGATTAATGACTAAGTTTTAGCTTTTGTTTTGCCATTTTAATCTGTTGGTGTGTCCGAGCTACTTGACTCAGGCCTTTTTGCTAGCGCTAATGTAGCTAACGTGCTGGAGTGCTGTTAGGTTATTTTAAAAACGATTAACGCTTTTTTCCTTCTCTTTTGATAGTTCACACTATAGCCTGCTGAAGTCTTTGAGAGTCTGCCGCTGCTCCCTGACGGTATGTTTGCTCATTAACACACCTAGGACCTCCGATTTTCCATTTCCTTAATTCTCTTCCAAGGTTTACATATTTCTGCGTCACGTTACGCTTCTCCGTTTCGTTTACATTTCATCACCTATTCCTGTTCATAGCAATTTACTAAAATTGCACCAAACATGCTAAATATGGTTAATAGAGCCAAATACTATTATTATTTTTACATTTTATATGCTTATGAGAACTTATATGTCTAAAGGATATTGTTGTTGAAATCGCACGTGGCAAGAGGGAGGTTAGCCACACTGCTACACCCTCAGCCTCCCGTTGAACTGAAAAAATATCATGAATTATAATAATCAGCTTTTATTGTCATATATTTACAGGTACTAGGGCTGGGCGATATGAAACAAAACTCAAATTTTGATATTTTTTTTCAAAATGGTGATATATGATATAAATATGGATATTTTTTAACTCCAAGTCAAACATAAACCATATTGGGTTAAATTTGGTGATGCAAAATGTGACACAGACACATTTATTAACAAATAGCTGCACAATATGTGCCACCTTTGTCTTTTATTCCTCTAAGGGACAGCATGTGTGAGTGAGTTGGGTAGTATGGCTTGTTTAGGGGAAAGTCTGGATTAGGACTCACTCAGCAATTCATCAAACAGTGCTTTTCATGTTCTGAGAAGTACCGAAAACAGCAACTACTAAAATTAGTATTTAGACTCAAAATAAGCTATAAAATAAAAATTTATTGTTAAAAGTAATATTGTAATTTTCTATATTGCCAAAATCTCAATATAATTTGACTCTTGATAAATTATCCAGGCCTAGTACATACACATAATTAGTTCTCTGCTTATAACCCCTCTCTGAGGAGCAGTGGGCAGCAATGTTGTTGCTCCTAGTAGGGATCGACCGATATGGATTTTTAGGGCCGATACCGATTTTTTTTCCATCAGCCTTAGCTGATGACCGATACAGACTGCTGATTTTCTTGACCCAATATTTGGAGCCGATACTACTTTTGCTCCCTCAATTTACATCATAAAAATTACACAATGATGACAACAAATGGTACAGTAAAGTCTCAATTTAAAAAAAAGAACATTTATTTGAATTAACAAAGGTGAGGTAGAACGACACCAAATAAAATATGTTGAACAAATAATAAAAACAGGTAATGTAGAACAAGTACAAGTAAAAAAAATAGAGAATTGTTCGTCCTTGTCCTGAAAATAGCTTTGACAAAAGTTGGCCTGACTGAAGATATGTTTTATTAACAGGATTATTGAGTATAAATATATATAATTATAGTATTAAACGCAAAAAAAAAAAACATGAATAATAGGCCATTCCAACACAACCCCTGAACATAAATTAACAGAGGAAAATAACATGATGTCAAACTGTTCTAGTTTCTGTTTTAAATTTCATCAACATTAACGAGAGTAAATATTCAAACAAGTCGTAATCTCAAAGTTAAAAACTTTTCAGGCACTGTGGGTTTGCAGACTGATTTTTTTTTTGGTGTTTTTCTTGTGTTCCTTTGTTGTCATTTTCTGTACATTTTGTGCATTTCTATTGTAGTTTTGCATGTTTTTGGATTGTTTTCTGTTTTTCTTGTCTTTTACTGTATTTTCCTGCAATGTTGTAATTCTTTGTATTTTCTAATGTATTCTTGCTTTTGTGTATTTTTCTGTCATTTTGTACATTTAAATTGTGGGCCGCATAAAATTAGACCGAGGGCCACAGGCCCCCAGTTACATAAGTCTGCTCTATATTTCCTGTTGTAACACAAAAGGCACTGTGTTCACTAAAACATGAAAATCCATTAGTTTACCTTCTGAAAATCAGGTTGCAGACCATATCTTTAGTTGGAAAGACTCCGTAATCAAGTTGTAGCTTTAACACTGAATGAACACAACATGACCAAAGTGCTGCCATATACGTCGACTGATTTCCTGGCTCAAAAGAGTTAAAAATAAGCAGAAATAGCTCAGAAACCACTAGTTTAGGGTTCTCATGATGCCAACAGAACACCTGGCACGCTGCCTTGATTACATTTGTGGTTTTTAAGCCACACAGATTGCAGGAAACTCACGATGTGTGAGTGACTCTTTGTGCAAATGATGAAATTAGGACAAAACAATCAATAGAGGTTATATTCCTGTTAGTACAATGATACTTTTGTGTTGTTTTTAACTTTTTACTAGTGATCTGATTAGCTCCTGTTTAGCAGGATGTTATGCCTCAGCCAGGTATTATGTAAACCTCTATTAACTTAGTAAATTTGGACTCAGTGGTGGTTTTTCCACATGATGCCTGAAATTCTGTTTTCAGCAGATTACTTTCCATTGAATTTCTGCCTCCACAGTTTGGGATCGTCTGTCTGCCGTGTTGTCAGACTTGACCAGGCCCTGATTCTTTTCTTCTGCACATCGTCCAGCAGAGAAACAGAAACACACTGATGAATGCAATGAGCTCTGGGTTGGATTTATTCATTTATTTCTTCTTCATACTTTCCACATCCTGCCTGCATGTTTGGAGGCAGATGTTTGTTGCTGCAAAGGATTCAACTGCCTTTCTGTTGCTTTAATTATGCATTTTCTCATTAAAACTGAACTCATTGGAAAACAAAATTACTTTTTTCTGTTAAGGCAGAAATGGGCAGCTTGATTGTATCTGATCTGATGGCCACATTATCAATATTCATGTCAGCATTTAGAACAATGACCAATCTGAGGAATATTACTGGAAAAAACTATGGTTTTGTGTGTTTTTGGATTTATTTTGTTTTCATTTTGTATATTTTTTGCTCATTTAGTGTATTTTGTGTTTGTTTTGGAATACATTGTGTATTTTTCCTTGATCTTGTGTGTTTTTGGAGTCATTTTGTGTTGTAATTTTATCAATTGTTTCCATCATTTTGTGTATGCCTTTTTTGTGTATTTTGTTGGTAAATGTTTGTTGTTTTTGTGTATTTTTATTGTCATTTGCATTTTTCTTTTATTCTGTGTATATTTCCATCACTGTAAGTCGTGTTTACCATTTAACTTCTTTTCTGGCATTTTTGGTGGAACACTCACAAGTGCCTTGTCTGTCGTTTGTCTGTTGTTCGTTATTTGTTGTCCGAATGTCTTTAGTTAAGTTATTTGTTGTATAGTATTGCTAGTTGTTTTTTTGTGTGTTTGTTGTGTGTTTTTGTGTTTTAAGTGCTCTTTTTATGCACTGCAGGTTTGCACTGGGGGTTGGGGGGGGATTGCAATTTCATCTGTGCTGTATGTTTAACATGGTGCATATTTGACAATAAAGAACCTTGAACCTTGTGTACATTTATACTTGTAGTTGTATTGTTTTTTGGATAAACTGTGTATTTTTCCTGTCGCTTTGTGTAATTTCTCTAATTTTGCATGTTTGGAGTAATTCGGTAATGTTTGCTGCCGTTTTGTGTATTTTTGATGTCCTTTTTTGTGTTTTTTATTTTTATAGTCATTTTGTTCATTTACTTTGGGGGCCATAACAGTTAAAATGATTTTCTTTGTTGGATCATGACCCCATTTTGATATCAAGAATTTCTGGCAACTCCAAAGACATGTCTTTTTAACTAGACAGTTTTTTTTTATTATGTTTGAGCTCAGATAAAAAAAATAAAAATAATTGCATTTTAGTTGAACTACATTCACAAAGTGAAAGTATAGAAATACAGATGTTTAAGATTGTGTGTTCTAATAATAAAAATAACTAGAACTGCAAGCAGTTATGAAAGGAGGCCAAGCCTTCCCGTGCGACTCGGCCCCCAAGTTTCGTGGAGCCCCTGAAAGTACGTCACGAAGGATGACGGGCTCGTGGCGAGCGTCAGGACACAGGCCAACGTGCCATTTGCTGTGAACAGGTGGATATGAAGTTTTGGAAAATGTGATTTAAAATGTGAAAGTTACAGGCCAAAATGTATTTGCACCTATTATAGCGCCACCTAATGGTGCACTTTTTGGTATGGGTGATCTGTGTGCTCTTCTTTAGTTACCCTGTAAATTTCACAGCCCTCAACATATTACTTCTGCTGAAATAAAGGTTTGTTTATTTATGTTATGTAGTAATAAGCCACGCCCACTTTAACCACTCGCGATTAACTTCAAGATACGGATCCAGGAGCGACCCAAGGTCATACCCACCAAATTTGGTAAAAATCGGTTGTGCCATTTAGGAGATATAAATTTCTCATAATTGCAGCGCCCCCTAGAGGCCTAATTTATTCAAATTTGGCTCATACCCCCACAGTCTCATGGCAACCAAGGATCTCAGATTTGGTGTTAGCAATTATTTTGACCAAGATATACAACAGTTCGCATTTTTATAGCGAGCTAGAAAACTTTACTCGTTAATATTTTGCGCATATTTTGCCCGAACAAAAATTTTTGCTGATCTGTAGATCAGGTCCAAATGAAGACTCTACGTGCCAAGTTTCACGCTGATTGGACAAAAACCCCAAAGAGGAATTTGAAAAAGTAGGTTTTTGATATGTAGTGACTTACAAAGAGCAATGTGCTGTGGGAGTGGGCGTGGCCTATGTCAGAAAATGCGACTCTATGTAGGGAACATGTGGATATGACTTTTATGAAGATGTGAATTAAATTGTGAAAGTTAAAGGCCAAAATGTTTTTGCAATTATAGCGCCACCTAGTGGCGCAATTTTTGGTATGGGTGGTCTGTGTGGTCTTCTATATCTACCCTGTAAATTTCACTGCCCTCAACATAATAAATCAGCAGAAATAAATGTTTATTTATGTGTTATGTCATTAGCCACGCCCACTTTGACCAATCACGAATTACTTTGAGATATCGCCTCAGGAGGGACCCAAGATCATACCCTCCAAATTTGGTAAAAATTGGTCATGCCATTTTAGAGATATAAATTTTAATTATTTGTAGTGCCCCCTAGTGGTCTACATCATTCAAATTTGGTGCATACCCACAGTCACATGCCAACTAAGGATCTCAAATTTGGTGTTGTTAGCATTTATTTTGACCGAGATATGTGCCAGTTTGCATTTTTATAGATAGCTAGAAAACTTTACTTGCTAATAATTTGCGCATAATTTACCCGAACAAACTCATAGGGTTAACTGGAGATTACGTCCAACTGAAGACTCTACGTGCCAAGTTTCACGCTGATTCGACAAAACCCCAAGGAGTTCGAAAAAGTAGGTTTTTCAGTTTTTGCGATTTTGCTCCAAGAAAAGTCTAGGCAGAAATGGGCGTGGCCTAGCCCAGGTGATTCAGTGCTATTCAACGAATCTGTGGATATGAAGGTTTTAAATTTGCAACCAACGGTGTGGGAGTTATTGGCCAAAACGCGTTGACCTTTGTTGTAGCGCCACCTAATGGCGGACATATGTGAATTTTTGCGTCCACGGTACGCGGGGTGTTCTGGACCCAACCCTCAAAGGGCATCGCCCTACCTTGCACGGTTTAGCCTGCAGCACCACTTTTACCGGGGGAAACATAATAAATATAAATATTATAATAAAAATCCTTAAAATTACAATAGGGTTCCTAGCACCGCTGGTCCTAGGAACCGCGTATGCTGACATACGCGGTCCCCTGGCCCCGCGGGCTTGGCGCCCTAAAGAGAATAATAAACATTTTCAAAAATCTAGTTGAAAAACACTCATTTATTGGCTCCTGAATAGATTTATTTCTATAGTTTTTATCATTTCTGGTCATCTTGTACGTGGGGTGCGACCAAGACTGACTTTATCTGTTAATTTTCCACTGTCTCTCTCTTTCTCTCTCAAGTATCCCCTGTAGTGCCATTGCGTACCCACAATGCAATGCACCAAACATTTACATTTTCTGGGAACCATTACTCTTAGCAATAACATCCAAGGTCCTTGATAACATCCGATTGAAACGTTATTTCACCATGAACTCTCTGTGGCAGCAGAAATATGAAGAGTTGCTCTGCGGTGGCAGCCTCTCGGCTTGGTGTCTTGGGGGCGTCTGGGGGGCTGCTTGGCTGTGGGGGGTGGCCTGGGCTCCCTGTTATTCTGGCTGCATCCTTGAGTCCGGGGCAGCCCTTGGGTTTGCAGTGGTGGTTCTTGCACATACATCGGTCTACGATGCACTGACATGTCTTAGACTGTAGATAAAACTGGGCTTAACTTTAGACACGTTGATCCTAAATACCTGTTTTAGGTTTTATCACTCACTCCCTAAAATAAATACCTTTTTATTGATCTATTGATGTTATAACAAAATTATATTTATCGTTCCAAGCAGCTTTTGCAGCTTTATGGTCTTGTTTAAATTCACTATGGCCACAAGAGGGTGGCCTGCACACTTTGATCCATATTGCATCTTAAAATACATACATTTGATGTTTAGCATGGATCGAGCATTTTTATTTGTGCATGTATGAAAATATCTATGTATATACTGTATATATAGAAGGTAACGTTACGTCGTAATCACGAAAGACTACGTAGCACGAGATTTTACAATAGAGTTCCTGTCTGATTGCTAGTTACTAGATATTTTGTCATCTGTTTTACAGGTAGGAATGTTTGTGATATTGTCCCAAAACACAAGTGAATGTGTAGTCATCTGTCTATTTTCATTCCAAGAGGGGAAATATACGTATTGTGACATTTTGTAGTGAGAGTTTACATTTTTGACTCTTTGCTAAGCATTCAAACAGACATTTACAATGAAAAACAGCGTGTAAACATAGAATATTATCCTAAAAACTGGCTTTGAGCCTTTATTTATTTAGATTTTTTTCCATAACTAAATAAAGTCTCACTGGTCTCGGTGCATTCTGATGGTGAGCATTTCTTGGTCTTGGATCGTGTGAACTTGAACACAGCATTAGTTTCTTCAAATGTTTTCACCTGCTGTAAACATGATGGACAATATCAGGAAAGAAAAGAAAAAAAGCTTGTAGAGAAAATGCATGATATGTGTAATAAAGTTTCAATGATAGCGACACAAACATCACAAGTTTATTTATTCTTTGAACAGTAGAATTTGATTTAGCATTAATATTAACAGAATATGCCACATAATGAACACATTTTACAGATAATGTATTTGTCTAAATTGTCTTTAACTCTGTGTTAATATACTGAAGCAAATATATATTTATATTTCTTCTTCTGTATGTGAGAAATTGAACTCATCGCTTTCTCCAAGGCTACAGGCTTCACACAAGGCTTCGTCATTCCCAAAGCTACAATGAAATAGACAGTTAACGACTACTTCCAGATTGTGAAAATGAAATAAAATTGTCCGCATCATACAGCGAGGCGGTAGTTGTAAGTTTGTCAAATATATAATACCTTTTTGCAGCAAATTACAGCCTTCCTTGTTGTAGACGTCTTTCACTAAATTGCCAAGGGTTGCAGACACTCGTTGGATTGCCATAGTGACTATAACGAAAATTAAAAAAAGCACAACAAATACATAAGTAAAAACTAGCAATACATGTTATTTAATAAAGTTTGCAGCAGCCAGGAACACTCAAACATGAGTTGTAGAGTAAACTCATGTCCTGATGTAATTTATGCAAATTTGTAGGAATTTACTTTGGGTTTCAACATTAAAACATGATGAAATGCACATATTTAAACAAGAACATTTTAAAAAATAGAATAAATATTAAAAACAGGTCATGTAGAACATAAATATTATTTTCTTACTTTATTCAGAAATATCACTTAATTTGCAAGTAAATTTAAAATATTACAATGCAAATATTATTTACTTCAAACTAATCAGCTAAACCTCACTTCATTCAGTTAAAGTGCATGGTGCCAAGTTTAGTAATTATGATTTGAAAGCTTACTTGAATATGATTTGAGTTTATTTGAACCTGATTTGTGACCCGGTTCCCACAGGTGTGTGTGTGTCCGTGGAGCAAATATCTCTGAGACAGATAGAGCTGAGTGTTAAACAATAACAATAACAGAGTACATATGGCAGTACAGTGCAGTATCGCTGACTGAGCCTTTTATCTAATGGGCGTAGACTACGTCACTTACTTGATTTTTTATTTTTTTACTTGTATAATAATTGTTTTTATCCATTTTTTTTTGTAGTTTTAACTAACAATTGAAACACCACAAAACATGTGTAAGATTAAAATATTTAACAAACGTCATATGGTCGGTTTACAATCAAATATCAAGTCCCAGCAGCTCTGACGTCAGGATTTCGAGTGAAGGAAGTGACGTAGTCTACACACATGAGCACATGATATGAAACGATGAGGCATTGTCATTGTCTCCCATGTTATATCGTATTCTCATGTTTTCTTGGACGATATATTCTTAGGGATAAATAAAGTTTCTGAATCTGAAAGGTGTCTCCAACAACCTCTATTCGATCATCTAAAGTGGAGCGATTCTGTTGAACGCTTATTTAGTGTGCAGCCTGCCGGAAACCATTAGAAGAAGAAGAAGAATCTGAACAAGACCCCACCCACCCACTCAGGTTGTGCATGCGCAGGCTGGCCCTCAGCAGCAGTGCAGAATGATGGCGTTCCGCTGCTTCTCACGCTTGTTCACAGGTGTCGTGGCCGCTGGGCCTCGCAGGGCTGTTGGAGCCGTTGTCTGCTCCGGTCATGGAGCCAGACCAAGCTTTTCCACACTTGGGGCTGGGAAAGCCTGGCTTGGAGGGACCTTGTCGTGCGGTGGAGCGGGTAAAGCGTTGACATTGAGAGGACTGCCAGATGAGTGCGTGCTAGCCTGGAGCTAAGCTAGTCCAAGTATAATAGCTTTTATTTATGATTCTACTTCATTTAAAACAACTATACACAAGATACAAAGAGCAAACGAGCTAAATGCCTGGAATGAGTTTGTGACGTTTGGTGCGTTTGCTTGAACGTACATGAAATATTAGTAGTTGATGTGATGCTACTTATCAGCTAGCTTAGCAGCATAGCGTTTGTTTTATGCTTCATGTCGGTTTAATTTGTTGTCAGTCCACAATGAAACGCTCATGTAGATAGTTAGACTGCATTTATTTAGTTAATTATTCACTTTTATATAAACTAGTGCAGTGCCCGTAGAAAGTATGCATTGCAATAGAAAAGTGTGTGTGTGTGGCTAGTCGACTAAATGAACTGTGCAGAGCATAATATTTAGTATTGTGATATAGGCGCTACACATATATATATATATACATATATATATAGAGAGAGAGACTTTTTATTTTTATTATTACTCACCTTAGTTACAAACATTTCTCACCTGCTGGTCAATATTTAGGGTGTTTTATTTATATATACAGTATATATATTGGATATTAGACACACTTTAGTCATTTTTAAAAGCCATTTGTGCAGTCACTCCTGTAGATTCCATTAGCTCTCCCATCCACTAGGTGTCAGCCTAGACCTGAGTTCTACTGGTATCTACACTTATATTGCATATAAACTGATATACGTCATCCCTGTTTGTACATTAAATGGCAGAGTTTGCCAGTGGAGAATCATCTCAGATGTTTTATTGAAAACATTACATGCACCAGCTCAGATATTTTCATAAAGCTTTATATTTGAACTAGATTTATATAATATTATAAAAAAGTGAAAGATAAGAATACAGTTGACAGAGAATGTATGTGGTCAGGTGTTTTAATTTGAAAAATAATTAAAAAAATAATTTATGCTCTTTGCACTTTCTGCCCCTTCCTGCACTCTATATCTATTTATGTGATATTATTGTCACTATTGTTTTGTAGATTTGTATTATTTTGTATATATTCTATTTATATTACTGTTGTTTTTCTGTTTTTATTTATTTTTTGTACTGTTATTTTTTTACTCTATTTATTCTTTAAGGGCTTAACAGAGAACGTAGTGATGTTATTTTGTTCTGTACATGACGATAATACATCATAATAATGATTCAGTCAGAACATTGGCAGCTAATCCACTGACAACAGTCAGTAATTCTAGTATGTGTATGTACTGTATATGTTTAGTTTTTGTATATGTATATATTCTGTTTTATTGTCTTTATTGTGCAATTTTCTTTCTTGCAACATGTTTTTCCTGCTTTCTATCTGCACTGTGTGTGTGTTACGACTTGTTACGACCCGAGTGCTCAAAAATGTTCTTTTTTTGAGAAAATTGAGACTCGTACCATTTGTTATCATCATTGTGTAATTTTTATGATGTAAATTGAGGGAGCAAAAGTAGTACCGGCTCCAAATATTGGCTCAAGAATATCGTCAGTCCGTATCGGTCATTGGCTAAGGTCGATGGAAAAAAAATTGGTATTGGCACCATTGGCCCTAAAAAATCTATATCGTTTCATCTTTAGTAAATAGTGTCAGGCTTTTCTTTGCTTTGCAAGGGTGTAAAAAAAAAAAGAGATTTAGAGATTTATCGTGATATTTCATCGAGTGATTATCATATCGTTCGGCAAAAAAAAATGTCCAAATTTTTTTCAATTATGTTTTTTTAACAAAAAAAAAACATTTATTTGTGCTAACATGCATAGCATGTAAACGCCCAATCACTAGGTGTCAGTAAACCTCATTATATCGGAAGTAAAAAAATAATTTAAAAAATTATATTGGTACATCTCTACTTTCATAGATGTATATGGTTACTTTTTTTTTTTTTTTTTAATTTAAGAACTTAACAGAATCATGTTTTTTTGTTTTTTTTGAAGAATGTAATATGATAGTTTGACAAACATACCACTTGATATTGGTACTTGAATTACAGTTAGTTACCATTTACTTGTTTTTGCAAGTTTCAAAAAAATAAAAAAATGTATTCCATACCATTTTGTTCTTGAAAAGGTGAAATTTGTTATTATTGATATCGCGATTTATCATGATGTTTTGTCATGTCTAGTATGGGGATATATCAGGATATGAGTTTTTAAAAATAATAAATTGAAAGAAATACAATGAATTATTATTTTCATATATTGTATCGTGACGTTTAAATGGTGAATCTTTTTTATCGTCAGATGCACGCCCCTATTTGTAGGTATTTGACTCCAGCATCCAAAAAACAGTGCGTTTCTTCAGATAAATACCCTCATCCACAGAAAGACACATAAAAGGTCATTTTGTCGACTTTGGTGGTTGAAGTTGTGAAAGTTGTTTTAAAATGTTTCCTGCTGTGCAACACATACGGTATCAGAATCAGAATCAGAATCAGAAATGTTTTATTTGCCATGTACAGTTTTGAGGACAGTACAAGGAATTTGACTTGGTGGTTGGTGCACAAAACAAGCAACAAAAAGAAATAAAAGAAATAAAAACAAAACAACAAAGAACAACCCAGCAACAATAATAATAATAATAATGATAAATATAAAGGATGAGGGATAAATAAAGGATAGATAGAGAATAAAGGATAAATAGGATAAATATAAATATATATATATATACAGTGCAGCAGGTATCAAGCTGGTGGAGGTGGTGATCGGGTGGGGGGGGGGGGGTTCAGTGGGTGACTTGGGGTGTGTTCATGTGGATGGTGGCAGAGGGAAAGAAGCTGTTTTTGTGTCTGGAGGTTCTGGTCCTGATGGACCGAAACCTCCTACCAGAAGGGAGAGATTGAAACAGTTTATGACCGGGGTGGGAGGGGTCGGCCACAATCTTTCCTGCACGCCTCAAAATCCTGGAGGCGTACAGGTCCTGGAGGGAGGGCAGATTGCAGCCGATGACCTTCTCTGCAGAGTGGATGATACGCTGTAGTCTGGCCTTGTCCTTGGCAGTAGCTGCAGCGTACCAGATGGTGATGGAGGAGCAGAGGATGGACTGGATGATGGAGCTGTAGAAGTTCACCATCATCTTTGTTGGCAGACTGAACTTCTTCAGCTGCCGCAAAAAGTACATCCTCTGCTGAGCTTTTTTGATAAGGGAGCTGATGTTCAGCTCCCACTTGAGGTCCTGAGTGATGATGGTCCCCAGGAAGCAGAAGTACTCCACAGAGCTCACTGTAGAGTCTCCCAGGGTGAGGGGGGTGAGGGGGGCTGGGTTCTTCCTGAAGTCTGCTATGATCTCCACTGTCTTTAAAGCATTGAGCTCCAGGTTGTTCTGGCTGCACCAGGACACCAGCCGGTCTGTCTCCCACCTGTAGTCGGACTCGTCTCCATCAGCGATGAGACGATGATGGTCGTGTCGTCTGCAAACTTCAGGAGTTTGACCGACTGGTGAGAGGAGGTGCAGCTGTTGGTGTACAGGGAGAAGAGCAGAGGAGAAAGAACACAGCCCTGAGGAGATCCAGTGCTGATGGTCCGGGGAGCAGAGATGGTTTTTCCCAGCTTCACGTGCTGCTTCCTGTCAGACAGGAAGTCTGTGATCCACCTGCAGGTGGAGTCTGGCACGTTCAGCTGGGAAAGCTTGTCCTGAAGGAGAGCTGGGATTATTGTATTAAAAGCAGAGCTGAAGTCCACAAACAGGATCCTGGCGTAGGAGCCTGGGGAGTCCAGGTGCTGGAGGATGAAGTGGAGAGCCAGGTTTACAGCATCGTCTACAGACCTATTGGATCTATAGGCAAACTGCAGGGGGTCCAGGTGGGGGTCGGTGATGTCCTTGATGTGGGAGAGCATGAGGCGTTCAAAGGACTTCATGACCACAGATGTCAGAGCGATGGGTCTGTAGTCATTAAGTCCTGTGATCCTCAGCTTTTTAGGGACAGGAACGATGGTGGAGGCCTTAAAACAGGCTGGTACGGTGCATGTCTCCAGTGAGGTGTTAAATATGTCTGTGAACACTGGAGACAGCTGATCAGCACAGTGCTTTAAGGTAGAGGGAGAGACAGAGTCCGGTCCACAAGCCTTACGGGGGTTTTGTCTCCTGAAAAGTCTATTTACATCTCTCTCTTTGATGGAGAAAGGTGTCTCTGTAGGAGGGGGGGAGGAGGGGGGGAAGATAGGGGAGAGAGCCTCTGTAAGCAGCTGTGGTGAAACTGTAGCTTTGATGTGGGGGGTGAAGGTGTTGGAGTGAGGCTGGTCAGAAGTGTGAGGGGGGTTGGAGTCAGGTCTGTCCCATTGTCTGTCAAATCTACAATAGAACTCATTCAGACTGTTGGCCAGGCAGAGGTCGTTAGCAGCAGCAGGGGCTCTGGGCTTGTAGTTTGTAATTTACCTGAGCCTCTCCAGACAGAAGCCGAGTCATTTGCAGAGAACTGATATTGTAGCTTCTCTGAGTACAAACGTTTGGCTTTTCTCACCTCCTTTTCAAACGTGTACTTCGACTCTCTGTACCTGGCTCTGTCTCCACTCCTGAAAGCGACCTCTTTGTCTGCCCTCAGCCCTCTGAGCTTAGCTGTGAACCAGGGTTTGTCATTGTTATAACTCACCCTGGTCTTTGATGGAATGCAGCTGTCCTCACAGAAGCTGATGTAGGACGTCACAGCGTCTGTAAACTCATCCAGAGAACGGTATTTGTTCTTCCTCAACATGTTTCTCTTTCCAAAGCGTCTAAACTTATCAATGCAGCTGTGAAACTAAAAAAAAAGGGCTTTTCTGTTTTTGGTTTGCATGTTTATTCCTGTTTGAATATTATTTTTTAAATTCCATTCTTGTTTAACTGTAGGACTGGATCAACCACATCAAAGCCAGCTCCAAACTGGTGGATTTTAATGCTGAGCAGACAAAAAAGCTTTTAAAAGTGTCTTACACTGATTTTGACCCACAGCAATATAATTTAATTTATTATCAAACTTGGTTCATTCAGATAACATCATATTTAATATCAGAGACAAAGATAAATGAATAAGATAAATTATATAAAATAATTACTTTTGTAGAATTTTTACTGTTATTTTTTATATTTAAAACTAGATCAAATAAAATAAGAACTTGAATATATATTTAATTAAATAGCCAAAAACTATTATTATTTATATACTATTTCTCATTTTTGACACATGCAGACTACTGAGGCTTTTTACTCAAGTGTTGCATTAGTCTGTATGATAAACATGAATCATTTATCAGAAATAAAGGGTCATATGTTATCATTAAAGGGGGAAAGAAATATTAGCCTCAACATTAGAGCTGAACGATTTTGGAAAATAATCTAATTGGGATTTTTTTCCCTCAATATTGTGATTTAATATGAGATTATACTTTCAAAGGCCTCTTGTCATGTATTTTTCAATGAACACAAGCAACAAATCAATCTGTTTCATAATAAACTATTTCAGATTTATTTAAACTTAAAATAAATATTAAATATACATTTTAAAGCACAGATTACAACAATAAAGCAAACAAATCTGTGGCTTTACCTCTTCAACACATCTAACTAACTTCACGTGTCATGAAACATGTAAACATGTAAACAGACTGTACTTCTTAAACACTCTGAACTTTACAGGACAAGAAAAAATAATTCAGCCTTTGCGATTAGAAAATCGTGTTTTATATCACGATAATATCGCAAATGCAATTAATCGTTCAGCCCTATTAAACGTGCATTTTGTTTTAAACCAGATGTGAAAAATTGTGTTGTGTGTAGGTGGAGGCGTGTTGGGTCTGACATCAGTCCGACCCAGTTCAGACGGACAATGGTCGCTCACCCAGGTTTCCTGTCATTCTGGTAACTTTTTAAAATTCTTAGAGAACTCTGTAAAGAAAGAATATTAACACTAGAAAGTCCTGGTAAATCTCTTTGTTTTCCTCCTGTTTGTCAGATTTAGTGACTGATATGGACTTTTCCCCTTTTGATGAACGTCTCCTAGCAACATGCTCTGCAGATGAAACACTGAGTCGCTTCCCTCAAGATTTGTTATTGATTTTTATCCTACACTTTTCTTTGAAAACACAACCAAGTGTTTGCATTTAGATTTTTCAACGGCTTCTTGTGGGAATTTTGTGTCCTGACTGACAGGAATGTGCTGACTTTAGATTTCAGCTCAGCAGTTTGGTTTCATCATTGAGCTTATGTAAACTTCACATCCCACCATCTACAAAGTCTTTATATTTTCTCTTCACACTACCATAGGGTATTGTTTTATTAAAACAGTGGTTCCCAGCCTTTTTTGGGTCGTGACCTCATTTTGATATGAGTCTCTGGTGACACGAAAGACTTTTTTTTCTTTCTAGAATTCGTTTTCCATCATGTTTGTTGCAAATACAGAGCAGTCAGGATTGGTGACACGTTTTACCAGCTCAGATTTAGATTATTTAAAACTGCATTTAATTTTTATATTAATATTTATAATTCCCCGCAATTCTGAAATAGGACAAAGTGGGTCTGAAAATGGATGGATGCATGGATAGATTCATATTTATTGATAGAATACAGTTGTTTAAGATTGTTTTGTTTTATATTCAAAAACAATAATAATTAATTAATGTTCAAAATTTGTGTTTTAATCAGTAATTATTTTATTTTGATCAATTACTAGACATTTCAGGGGCCCTTATTTAAAATCCAGGGTCCTGACCCCAATGTTGTAAAGCACTGATGTAAAAAAAATAAAATAATGTGGCTTCAACATTTAAAAACAGATTGAATACAATCTGTTAATGCCTTTATAATAATGACACTTTAAGAACACCACTTTTCTCCTTTTGTGTCTGTATTCAGGTGAAGCTGTGGTGTTTATGTGATCCTGACCAGCAGCAGTCCAGACCTCACCCTGCATCCAGGACTTGGCAGGCTGGAGCTGCTGCTCTTCCATCCCACCTCCTCAGGCGTGTTGGCTGTAGGCACCACCAGATCTCCTCTGATATGGGACGTGAGCTCCCAGGATGCACCGCTGTAACAATCGTAGTCTGTGTTAGTGTCTTATGTTGAACTTGTCTCAGCTTGTCTGTTAAGTTTTCATTTCAGACTGTCCTGTTGTTGGTCGTAGGCTGCTTTTAGTTTGTTGGAGACTGTCTGACACTGTTTTACAGCCCTGTGGCTCTGTCTAAATGCTGGAGCAGCACAGGTACATACACAGACACATACAAAATAACAGGCCTGTAACTTTACCACTTTGTGATTCATTGTAATTGAACTTTACTAATTGAGAATCATAATTGACTTTCAGGGGATACAAAAACAATCATAATTTAATTGTAACCGTAAAAATGCTGGTCACTGAATCATAATTGAGTTATGATTGAACATGGATAATCTGAAGTGTAAATTGGTCATTTTAAAATGTAATGGCCACAATTATCTGTGACATGTGTAGTTACAGAATGTGTCCACTAGATGTTGCTAGTGAGTCCATATTTAGTGAAGAAAGGATCTTACCAACCTCTCGTGTCCTTTTACTATTTAAAAGGAGTAAAACAACAACTCATAACAGGGTTGAGATCATATTAGCTTTGAATCAGGAATTGATGATAACCTGAGTTTGATAAGAGTACACTTTGAAAGCCTGAGAGCAAATATGATCTTTTTATAAAGTGAGTCTTGATAGAACACATTTTACTGTTGGCCTGACAAACAATAACAGATATTCTTCTTTAGCTCCTCCCTCCGTGTATAGACACAACAATACAAAAATGCACAAATATTGTAAAAGATCTGACAACCTTTTGGTTTTAAAGACGACACTTTGTTGAGTCATGGTAATTAAGGCATAAACAGAGGTGAAAGTAATGGATTACAAGTACTCGCGTTACTGTAAATGAGTTACATTTATGGGTACGTTTACTTTTAGGAGTATATTTCTAAATCAGTAATTCTTTACATTTCTTCACCAACCGTTACCGAGTAAATTATGATTTTTTTTTGTTTTAAAATGATAAACGTATATAGTGAAACTACAAAAAATGAAATGAACAGGCAACAATTAAATTGACCAACCAGATTAAACGTAATGTATGTCGTCAAAACTGTTGAATATTTATTATTTTCACACTTTTATTGCTTATAAATGTAGTTATACATAGAGCCTGAGAATAGTTTTTGCTTTGAATTGAATTCATAGGTGTTATTTTGTTTTAAAAAAGAATTGTACATTGTGACAAAGCTTTTATTTTATACAGATGCCTTTGTTCTAATTGTGCAAGATTTAGTCTTTTCTTTTTTATGTTTATACATGTGATGTTTACTGTATGCAAGTGGAATGAATTGAGCTACTTTTTATTTGTATTTCAGTACTTCATGTATGACTTACTTGAATACAATTTTAATCAAGCAACAGTACTTTTACTTGAATAGCCTATGTAACCCAATTTATGAATGATAAAAGTTATTACAGTGTAATATCAAGTTGGACTAATTAT
Source organism: Gouania willdenowi (assembly GCF_900634775.1). Taxonomy (NCBI): domain Eukaryota; kingdom Metazoa; phylum Chordata; class Actinopteri; order Blenniiformes; family Gobiesocidae; genus Gouania; species Gouania willdenowi. Next base: position 156,179 of record NW_021145193.1, read on the forward strand.
CAGCAAACCCAGATTGGTTAGGAGCTCTATGGATGAGCAGCAATAATGAGTCAAACAAGGAATAACTGTTGAGTAGCAACTCATGTATTATTACAATGATTCAGATACCAAAACTAAAATAAAAGTGTGCACACTAAACAAACTAAAATAGGAATTGTCCATTGGGCCTTAAAAAATGAAAATAGTTGCAGGTGCAGCTGTTCTTAAAGTTTCTTTGAAGGGTGATGTGTATATACTGTATGTGTGAGTGTGTACGTGTAGGTGTCTTCTCTTCCAGGTTCCTACTCACCATCAGTTTTCAACCAGGATCTCTTCCTGGTCCTTGGACTTTCTCGTCCACTCAAAAAACCTGACCTAAAAAAAAGGTCATATCTATTAAAATCAACTCTGATGCATCATTAAAGTGTAAATGTCAAAAATGCATCAGACTCCACACATAAATCTACAATTATATAACATAATAAATCTTCAGGTTTTGTTGTACAACATTCAATTACTAACTATCTAACTGCTTATGTGAACAGCATTCCAGTAATAATTATGCTAAGTAACCATTTACATTCAAAATATCATAACCATATCAAAATCAGAATAACATATATACATAAAACAGTATAAAAATGTAGTTCAGAGGTATTAAAGTAGTATACTTAATTTCTCCCACACTATAGGCCTACTAGTGTGAGAGGAACCACACCACACTCACCCTTTAACATACTTAAACTCACAGTTGAGCTAAAATAAAGTCATTCAACACTTTGCATTTATAAAATATAATTTCACTCTAAAATACTTTTTAGAACTTTAACACTTTTTAATATATATATATATATACATCAGCAGACAATAATAAACTCAGTATATACATGTGTAAAACACTGCATCATTATTTATCTCAGTTCATCCTAAAGACTTTTATAGAGCTACTACTTCCTTTTAGCAACAGAACAACAGAAAAATAGCACCAGAGCAGCCACAGAGCCATGTTTCTCACCTTTGATCTGCCTTTATAACACGTTGTCATAGCGACTGCTGCAGGGAAGGCACGTGGCTTTAGCCTGTGAGACACAGAACTAGCATGGCCGTTAATGCTAAGTATCAGCTAGCTCTCTTTAATGCTAAGTATCAGCTAGCTCTCTTTAATGCTAAGTATCAGCTAGTTCACTTTAATGCTAAGTATCAGCTAGCTCTCTTTAATGCTAAGTATCAGCTAGTTCACTTTAATGCTAAGTATCAGCTAGCTCTCTTTAATGCTAAGTATCAGCTAGCTCTCTTTAATGCTAAGTATCAGCTAGCTCTCTTTATTGCTCAGTATCAGCTAGCTCTCTTTATTGCTCAGTATCAGCTAGTTCTCTTTAATGCTAAGTATCAGCTAGCTCTCTTTAATGCTAAGTATCAGCTAGCTCTCTTTAATGCTAAGTATCAGCTAGCTCTCTTTAATGCTAAGTATCAGCTAGCTCTCTTTAATGCTAAGTATCAGCTAGCTCTCTTCTTACCCACGTTTTCCGTCTCTCCTTCATCTGGTCTTGCCTCCAGGCTTCCAGTAGGTAAGTGCACTGACTCTCTCTCCGTTTAACTGGCGTATTTTCTCCTCTTTCCGTCTTTTTTTCCTCCGCTGCGTAGCTGCTAAACTCTGGCGTCCGAGGATGTAAAAGACCAGGAGAACAACACGCATGCGCATCACTTCTGAGCTGACAGGCTGGACGTGACCTGCGTAGCCTCTGATTGGCTGTTGAAGACTCTGTATCCTCCGCGTGGGGTCATGTGAACTGAGTGATGCATTCAAGTGCAATAGGACATTTTAATGTAGTTTTATGGCTCCTCAGACGGTGTAAATCTAAAGTT
>NW_021145193.1:163023-169763 GCF_900634775.1 Gouania willdenowi
TTTTAGGAATGGTCTCCAGTGTGTAGGTGAGTCTTAGACACTGTGTGATCTTCAGATTAGTGAAGGATTGAAGACAAATAAAGCCTCAGTCCAACAGACTTGTTCTCCTGTTCAGTGGAAACATGCTGAGATGTTCCACACGTGAGCTGAGCTCCAAAGGCTGCTCCACACTCACTGCACTGTGGCTCTGCAGGACATCACCCACTGTTACTGATGTTCACATGATGTTAGCAGAGCTTCCTGTGCTTTCCTCCAGCTGCTCCTCAGCATGTATGAGTGTCTGTGTCTTCTCCACAGCAGCTTGGAGGGTGTGGATGGTTCCTCTGGAGCTGATCCTGACTCCATCTTTACGGTGTGTACGTCTACAAAGACACTAAACCTGTGTCAGACTATGATCACTGTACACACACACGTTTAGCAGTAATGAAATGTTTATTGATGGATGATGGACAGAATGCTGGATCACTACCTACTGCTGTTTTCAGGAGGTCTTGGTAGCTTTTCTTCTCCTGCAGCTCAGCTTGTGATGTCCATGCTGAACTAGCAACAAGTTCAGGCTGCTGCCACGCAGCAAACTCATTCTGATCACTTTTAATAAGAGGGCTGTTCCTCTGATACCACACATTTACAGCTTTTTAATCACATACTATGATACATTCTGAAGCCAAACTGGTGATAGCTCAACAACTTGTGTTTTTAATCAACTTATCAAGTCTCCCCGTGACCCTGAAAAAGGAAGAAGTGGGTCAGAAAATGGATGGATTATCAAGTCTATGAACAAAGCCTTTTTCTCTAATGTTTGAAAGCTGATGAAGCAATGATACTGGTCTGTAGTTAGAGCTGCTTATATTAACACTCTAATACATGGAACACTTTCACTGTTTGATTATTTATTACAAATAAACCACTTTGGAATGATTTAGTGAAGACATATTTGAATTATTTTACTATATATTCTATATTAATTCATTAAAAGTTCATTTCAAAGCAACAAGTTGACATTTCACGATGTATTTTTTTTTACAATGTGAACTATTTATTTTTAATCTACAGAATGAAAAAACAATGAAGATAAAGTTTTATTGACTCGACTTTTTTAGAATTCATCTGTGTTTCTTGCTTCAACAATCTTAGACTTAGACATGTGATTAACCTGGACACACCTCCACTCTGAGTCCACATACAGGGAGACTCCGCCCCCTTTTAATCAGTGCTGTTCATTAGGAATAATTCATATCCTTCTAGAACCAAAACAGGAACTCTTTCACTGTCTCAGATGTTGATACAACACTACATTTAAATAAAAAGCCTTATTAATGTAGGAACAATCTCAAACTAAAGAATTCTGCACTTGTTTGACTCATTTTATCAGAATTTGTCAGAAAGACATCATGACTGGATGTGAAAGCAGCAGTTACTCTAAAAGTCTATTTTTAAACTCCTTCAGCTTCACTAAACACTCAGTTTCCAGAGGAACCTTCACTTCCTGTTCTTAGATCCATCCAGTGGATGTTCTTCTCATGGGAACCATGTGTGTTTGATGGAGGATTATGTGCTATCCAATGAAAAGCTCTCCCTCTCTCTGACATGTTTCTCTGTTCAAAGAAATCCAGCACAGACAATAACACGTCTTTATTTAAAGGAACAAAGCTTCACTGGACATTTGATATCATTACATTTACATTGATTCAAACTTTATGTCAGAGGAAGATTTAAGAAGAACTTTAGGATTTATCATGGTTACATAGAACATTGTAAGTTCTAAAGAAAGGCTGGACAGGCTAAAGAACAGATTAAAGAACATTTCAGAGTTAGAATAAATCTATGAGCTGTAATCACAGAGTTGATAGAAATGTAAATATGGTGATAAAATGGGAGTGTTTGGACACTTTGGGCTCCCCTTCCCCTGATATTCATTCAGCACACTGCATGATCCATTCACAGGCTTTAGGCAGGGTTTCCCTGTCAGGAACCATTTCATCACATTCACTTCAACTGTAGAAAAACATACTTTATATAAAACACATCACATCTAAAATCAAGAAAATACTATTATGTGATGTATTAGATACTCATTTAAAACTCATTACAAATATGAATCCTTTATAAACACAGAGAAAAGAAACAGATTCAAAGGTACGTGATGAAGATGGTCTGCATTAACACAGCCAGCAGGAGAAAGTAAAAATGACAGAAAACATGAATAACTGCGTAATTATAAACTAATTCAGTTGTAGATATCTCAACTCCTCTAAAAAACGAATAATTTTAAAATAACTCCACAATATTTGCAGAGCTCACAGGTTTTCGATGCTGACATCACATGATAGGAGTTATTTTTAAACTCCAATTGTTGCAGGAACTCTCAATTTTTGAAAGTTACGCAATTTTTCCTAAATTATTTTACAACATTTTGGAAAATTAAAGCAAAGTTGCTCATAAACTAAGGCTGGTTTTTCTATAATCTGAAGCCCTTTGGACCTCAAACTGGTCCGTATTTGAACCCTCAACTAAAATGAGTTTGACAGCCCAAATATAGAATCTGTCATTAGTGTATAATAATAATAATAATGTGAATCATTCTTCATATACATCATGTATGAATACAGAAGCTATAGAATGTATATCCTGTATAGAAAGTGAACAAAGGGAAACTTCTTCCTGCTTCCTTTCCAACTGATCATTGTATTGATCTTTTCTTTCAGACCACACCTTCAAAGATCAACAACTTCCTGAACTGTTGGTGTCCATTTTCCAGCTGACAGCAGGTTTATGTTGGAATCCTGTGCAGCCTGATCTCTGGGTTCTTCAGTCCAACACTGGAACCAGAAGGTGTCGTCACCATCCGTGTGTCACTGGGATCTGAAGATGATTCCTGCTCCATGTCTCCATCCACACAGAGATGTGAGTGGAGAACAGATGAAGTGCTGAAGGTCTTCCCACACTCATCACATCTGAAAACATTCTTCTCATGAACTCGTTGGTGGTGATTAAGGTAAGATTTCCACTTGTAAGATTTTCCACATGTGTCACATTTATGAGGTCTTTCTGATGAGTGGCTGATTTGGTGAGATTTTAAATGTTGATATCTTGTAAAAACTTTGTCACACTGGTCACAGGGACACACTTCATGTCCAGTGTGAGATCTCAGGTGGATGATGAGATAATGTTTCTGTTTATATATTTTCCCACAGTGGTCACAGTGATACAACTCTGTTCTGGAGTGAGTCTGCATGTGCAGAGTTAAAGATGATCTTCGTGTGAAAGTCTTTCCACATTGTTCACATCTGTGAGCTTTGATTCCACGATGAATGAGGACATGTCGACTGAGGGATCCAGATTGACTAAAAGTCTTTCCACATTCATCACATTCAAACTTTTTAACTCCAGTATGAACGACTTTGTGACTTATTAAGTTAGAACTCTTGGAAAAAGCTTTTCCACACTGGTCACAGTTAAATGGCTTTTCTCCAGAATGGATTCTTTGATGTATATTGAGGTGTGATTTCCTGGTAAAGGCCTTCCCACACTGGTCACATGTATGTTTAGCTTTAACTCCAGCTTGGCTCTGCTGTTGAACTCTTTGCTCTGAAGTTTTTCTCTTAGATTTGTTTCTTTGTTGTGGCTGAGCTTCATGGTCCTGAGAACGTTGAGGTGTCACTTTGTTCTGGCTTCCAGAGTCCTGTAGAACAGTTAGAGATTAAACACAGAGAAGGAACCAAACAAACATTTGTGAATCAGTTGTTAAACCTCCAGCCCTAAACCAGCTCAATGTGGAAAAATGGATATTGGCGCGTTAGCGCCCCCTACATAGTGAAGATAATTTAATATGAGACAAATGTCCTATTGTAACACTTTTCATAGGGCGTTTCACTGACAGGGTTCAAAGTTGCTGCAGATCATCTAGAGATGTGGGACACCAAAAGAGATCCATGGATTTTTGTTAACTTTTACAGTGTTTGTAGGGCAGAGCCGTGAATCTTGGCATAATTTTTTTTTCCTTTTTTTTCTGAATACACATAATGGCTCCAAAAAACATACATTACAGAAAAATACACCAAACAAAATAAAATAGATTTGTGAAAAAAAAAAAAAAACACATTTATCATGCACATGTCTCATAAAATTAAACCAGGGAAATCACACACGCTTTAAATAAATTATCTTTTTATGAATGTAGAAAGTGAGAAACTTCCTTTACTTCTTTTATCAATTAATTAATCTAAATCTAATTTTAAACCACATTTAATTTGCAGAATACCATACCAGATACTTGTTAAGCTTATTTTCTACAATGCTTGTCCAGCTTGAAAGAACATGGATGGAGAACAAGTAAGACGTGAGATCAACTCAGCTTTTAAAAGTTTATTCAGTTTTGTTGTAGGTTTTGTAGCAGGTTGAAAACCTTAAAGAAAAGGATGAAAAAGAGAGAAAGGAAGAATGAGTTCTAATCAAATGTTTTTAAAAGAATGAACCACCTGAGCTTTTCCTATTTTAAACATTTATTTATTTAATAAATAAAATGTTCTGCTATTTAATATTTAATGTTTTTAAATCAACCTACAATGTTTAACTATTTCTATTTGTAAAATTAAATCATGTGCTTTGCTGTACAAATTTTATCCATTTTAATTAAAGTCTAACTTTTTAACAATGTATTTTACCCATAAACTTATTTATTAATTTTAGTATTTATGTAAACTTATTTATCTGAAACTCTTAACCAATATTTATTACTCTTAACATATCTGTGATTTTATTCTTCATTGTTTTAACCTAAATTACACTATGAAATCACTATATATATATTATATCAATTGGATCAAATAGTACCTTAATGTATTTTGACTAAGATGTCACTAAACAAACAAACTGGTAAAGCCAAACACGTTGGCTGTAGAGTTAACTTACATTTGGGTCAAAATACATATAAACATGGAATCAGCCTGTGTACTTTAACATGACCTATATTCTAACTTAAATACTTGCTTTTAGGAGCTTAAAATAAACCATAATAATTCAATAAATCTGAAGACACTCACTAACAACATCTCTGAGCTCCTCCACTACATTATCTGAGAGTCCAAACACACAGGTGTGATAGATTTTCAGTCAAAGTAGTTGAAGGAGGAGCTTAGACCTAATACAACTCTCTTTGTAGTCGTTTCAAACACCACCTAAACACCGTCTAACCTGGTAAAAAACTACACAAATCATCACTGACTCCTACATCAGAGACACCAGTGTCTGTTTAACTTTAACATGTCTGTGAAGCTCTGTCTGTTTCTCATAGCGCTGCTGTGCTCCGTGAAAACATGACTCAGCTTTAATCAGCTTCACTTGATCAGAGCTACAGAACATCTGGATAAAGTTGTCCTGTTGTAGACCATCAATACCAGAGATTGTAGAGTATGAAACATCACAGATTATTGATAACTTCTGATACTGTAAAATATTCTAGCCTCTAGTGGTGAAAAAACACTTCTTACACATGATGTTTGCACATTTAGCTTTGTTTAATCATTACGTTCTGGAATGATGTCATCAGGATCATTTAAATGAGGTCAATTTAAATTAAGTTGTTCAAAACTTAATCAATAAACCTGATCAGATTCAGTAAATCATTGATCCCTGAGGGTAAATATAGTGACATTAATGCTGTTCTCATACATCTTTATATGACATGAATAATTAAAAAGGAGCAGTCAGAATAATCCATGTCACTACAACTTATATCTACCTTTTAATTGTATTTTAAATTACATTTTTATTTTGTTTTCTCACAGTACAACCTATATCTTATTTGAATTATATCCACTTTATTTTTCATTCATTATTCATTTGAGCAGCATATTACAAACTTATTTTACATAACAAAATTAAAATAATTGTGCTCAAAAGGAATTGAGGTTTTTTTTTTAATTTATTAGTATTTTGTTTCCTTACAGGAGTTAAAAACTAATATTTTCTGAAATAATTCATTAATATTTCTAAAAAAAACGGAATTTTAAAAAATTGATGTGGAAAACAGAATTTGGAAGAAAAAAAATGCTTTTAAATGTATGAAATCTTTTTAAAAATTGTAAATCAAATCGAAATATCTGTCAGAAAAATCGCAAATAGGTTTTTTGTGAAAATGGTGCAGCCCTAATTAAAACACAAAATGCATTGAAGCTGTGATTACACCGTTTAATTCTATCAGAGTAATGATGTTTATAACGTGGACCAAGTACAGTTGTGATGTTTTAAAGGTCTGTGTTAATGGAGGGCTACATGTAACTACAGTGTCTAAGTGACACACACACATAAAACACACTTACTGCTCCATCAACTCTGTAGTGCTCACATGTATTAAATACAGACGCTCCACGAGTCCACAGACAAGTTGGTCTGTTTCTAGACAAGCGTGCACTGACTGCGTCGTTTACTCACGTCTTTATAACATCATGTTTGGTCAGATTTTTAGTGCATCACTAATTAATAATGTAATTATTACCAATAAATTATTCAAAGGTCACTCTATTAACCTAAAAACCATAAACTACCTTTATCAGGTCTGTCTCTAGTTACATTAAATTCTAGGATAGATCTGCATAATGATAATAATCATCTTACTAGCACAAGCTAAAAATCTTTTCATAAATGATCTTTTTATGAATATAGAAAATGAGATGTTTCCTGTACTTCTTTTATAAATTAATTAATATAAATCAAATGTTTAATCATATTTAATTTGCAGG